>NC_138774.1:89458117-89682525 GCF_965119305.1 Pelophylax lessonae
ATTTTCTATTCCGCTATTTAATCAAAAACCTTTGGGGATCAGTTAAATTGGGGGATAGTCTGTGTTGGTACGTGTGAGAGAGATCCACCTTTCCAAGTTGTTGGGGTTCATCTCATACTTCTGAAGGTTTGAGGGTGCTGCCTGTTCCATACTCCCCCTACTCCTAGCCTTTTAGGGGTACAAACAATAGTAATTGGGGCCTAGTGTGGTTGTGTACGTGTGATATACATACACTTTTTTGGTATCATATTTTCTATTCCGCTATTTAATCAAAAACCTTTGGGGATCAGTTAAATTGGGGGATAGTCTGTGTTGGTACGTGTGAGAGAGATCCACCTTTCCAAGTTGTTGGGGTTCATCTCATACTTCTGAAGGTTTGAGGGTGCTGCCTGTTCCATACTCCCCCTACTCCTAGCCTTTTAGGGGTACAAACAATAGTAATTGGGGCCTAGTGTGGTTGTGTACGTGTGATATACATACACTTTTTTGGGATCATATTTTCTATTCCGCTATTTAATCAAAAACCTTTGGGGATCAGTTAAATTGGGGGATAGTCTGTGTTGGTACGTGTGAGAGAGATCCACCTTTCCAAGTTGTTGGGGTTCATCTCATACTTCTGAAGGTTTGAGGGTGCTGCCTGTTCCATACTCCCCCTACTCCTAGCCTTTTAGGGGTACAAACAATAGTAATTGGGGCCTAGTGTGGTTGTGTACGTGTGATATACATACACTTTTTTGGGATCATATTTTCTATTCCGCTATTTAATCAAAAACCTTTGGGGATCAGTTAAATTGGGGGATAGTCTGTGTTGGTACGTGTGAGAGAGATCCACCTTTCCAAGTTGTTGGGGTTCATCTCATACTTCTGAAGGTTTGAGGGTGCTGCCTGTTCCATACTCCCCCTACTCCTAGCCTTTTAGGGGTACAAACAATAGTAATTGGGGCCTAGTGTGGTTGTGTACGTGTGATATACATACACTTTTTTGGGATCATATTTTCTATTCCGCTATTTAATCAAAAACCTTTGGGGATCAGTTAAATTGGGGGATAGTCTGTGTTGGTACGTGTGAGAGAGATCCACCTTTCCAAGTTGTTGGGGTTCATCTCATACTTCTGAAGGTTTGAGGGTGCTGCCTGTTCCATACTCCCCCTACTCCTAGCCTTTTAGGGGTACAAACAATAGTAATTGGGGCCTAGTGTGGTTGTGTACGTGTGATATACATACACTTTTTTGGGATCATATTTTCTATTCCGCTATTTAATCAAAAACCTTTGGGGATCAGTTAAATTGGGGGATAGTCTGTGTTGGTACGTGTGAGAGAGATCCACCTTTCCAAGTTGTTGGGGTTCATCTCATACTTCTGAAGGTTTGAGGGTGCTGCCTGTTCCATACTCCCCCTACTCCTAGCCTTTTAGGGGTACAAACAATAGTAATTGGGGCCTAGTGTGGTTGTGTACGTGTGATATACATACACTTTTTTGGGATCATATTTTCTATTCCGCTATTTAATCAAAAACCTTTGGGGATCAGTTAAATTGGGGGATAGTCTGTGTTGGTACGTGTGAGAGAGATCCACCTTTCCAAGTTGTTGGGGTTCATCTCATACTTCTGAAGGTTTGAGGGTGCTGCCTGTTCCATACTCCCCCTACTCCTAGCCTTTTAGGGGTACAAACAATAGTAATTGGGGCCTAGTGTGGTTGTGTACGTGTGATATACATACACTTTTTTGGGATCATATTTTCTATTCCGCTATTTAATCAAAAACCTTTGGGGATCAGTTAAATTGGGGGATAGTCTGTGTTGGTACGTGTGAGAGAGATCCACCTTTCCAAGTTGTTGGGGTTCATCTCATACTTCTGAAGGTTTGAGGGTGCTGCCTGTTCCATACTCCCCCTACTCCTAGCCTTTTAGGGGTACAAACAATAGTAATTGGGGCCTAGTGTGGTTGTGTACGTGTGATATACATACACTTTTTTGGGATCATATTTTCTATTCCGCTATTTAATCAAAAACCTTTGGGGATCAGTTAAATTGGGGGATAGTCTGTGTTGGTACGTGTGAGAGAGATCCACCTTTCCAAGTTGTTGGGGTTCATCTCATACTTCTGAAGGTTTGAGGGTGCTGCCTGTTCCATACTCCCCCTACTCCTAGCCTTTTAGGGGTACAAACAATAGTAATTGGGGCCTAGTGTGGTTGTGTACGTGTGATATACATACACTTTTTTGGGATCATATTTTCTATTCCGCTATTTAATCAAAAACCTTTGGGGATCAGTTAAATTGGGGGATAGTCTGTGTTGGTACGTGTGAGAGAGATCCACCTTTCCAAGTTGTTGGGGTTCATCTCATACTTCTGAAGGTTTGAGGGTGCTGCCTGTTCCATACTCCCCCTACTCCTAGCCTTTTAGGGGTACAAACAATAGTAATTGGGGCCTAGTGTGGTTGTGTACGTGTGATATACATACACTTTTTTGGGATCATATTTTCTATTCCGCTATTTAATCAAAAACCTTTGGGGATCAGTTAAATTGGGGGATAGTCTGTGTTGGTACGTGTGAGAGAGATCCACCTTTCCAAGTTGTTGGGGTTCATCTCATACTTCTGAAGGTTTGAGGGTGCTGCCTGTTCCATACTCCCCCTACTCCTAGCCTTTTAGGGGTACAAACAATAGTAATTGGGGCCTAGTGTGGTTGTGTACGTGTGATATACATACACTTTTTTGGGATCATATTTTCTATTCCGCTATTTAATCAAAAACCTTTGGGGATCAGTTAAATTGGGGGATAGTCTGTGTTGGTACGTGTGAGAGAGATCCACCTTTCCAAGTTGTTGGGGTTCATCTCATACTTCTGAAGGTTTGAGGGTGCTGCCTGTTCCATACTCCCCCTACTCCTAGCCTTTTAGGGGTACAAACAATAGTAATTGGGGCCTAGTGTGGTTGTGTACGTGTGATATACATACACTTTTTTGGGATCATATTTTCTATTCCGCTATTTAATCAAAAACCTTTGGGGATCAGTTAAATTGGGGGATAGTCTGTGTTGGTACGTGTGAGAGAGATCCACCTTTCCAAGTTGTTGGGGTTCATCTCATACTTCTGAAGGTTTGAGGGTGCTGCCTGTTCCATACTCCCCCTACTCCTAGCCTTTTAGGGGTACAAACAATAGTAATTGGGGCCTAGTGTGGTTGTGTACGTGTGATATACATACACTTTTTTGGGATCATATTTTCTATTCCGCTATTTAATCAAAAACCTTTGGGGATCAGTTAAATTGGGGGATAGTCTGTGTTGGTACGTGTGAGAGAGATCCACCTTTCCAAGTTGTTGGGGTTCATCTCATACTTCTGAAGGTTTGAGGGTGCTGCCTGTTCCATACTCCCCCTACTCCTAGCCTTTTAGGGGTACAAACAATAGTAATTGGGGCCTAGTGTGGTTGTGTACGTGTGATATACATACACTTTTTTGGGATCATATTTTCTATTCCGCTATTTAATCAAAAACCTTTGGGGATCAGTTAAATTGGGGGATAGTCTGTGTTGGTACGTGTGAGAGAGATCCACCTTTCCAAGTTGTTGGGGTTCATCTCATACTTCTGAAGGTTTGAGGGTGCTGCCTGTTCCATACTCCCCCTACTCCTAGCCTTTTAGGGGTACAAACAATAGTAATTGGGGCCTAGTGTGGTTGTGTACGTGTGATATACATACACTTTTTTGGGATCATATTTTCTATTCCGCTATTTAATCAAAAACCTTTGGGGATCAGTTAAATTGGGGGATAGTCTGTGTTGGTACGTGTGAGAGAGATCCACCTTTCCAAGTTGTTGGGGTTCATCTCATACTTCTGAAGGTTTGAGGGTGCTGCCTGTTCCATACTCCCCCTACTCCTAGCCTTTTAGGGGTACAAACAATAGTAATTGGGGCCTAGTGTGGTTGTGTACGTGTGATATACATACACTTTTTTGGGATCATATTTTCTATTCCGCTATTTAATCAAAAACCTTTGGGGATCAGTTAAATTGGGGGATAGTCTGTGTTGGTACGTGTGAGAGAGATCCACCTTTCCAAGTTGTTGGGGTTCATCTCATACTTCTGAAGGTTTGAGGGTGCTGCCTGTTCCATACTCCCCCTACTCCTAGCCTTTTAGGGGTACAAACAATAGTAATTGGGGCCTAGTGTGGTTGTGTACGTGTGATATACATACACTTTTTTGGGATCATATTTTCTATTCCGCTATTTAATCAAAAACCTTTGGGGATCAGTTAAATTGGGGGATAGTCTGTGTTGGTACGTGTGAGAGAGATCCACCTTTCCAAGTTGTTGGGGTTCATCTCATACTTCTGAAGGTTTGAGGGTGCTGCCTGTTCCATACTCCCCCTACTCCTAGCCTTTTAGGGGTACAAACAATAGTAATTGGGGCCTAGTGTGGTTGTGTACGTGTGATATACATACACTTTTTTGGGATCATATTTTCTATTCCGCTATTTAATCAAAAACCTTTGGGGATCAGTTAAATTGGGGGATAGTCTGTGTTGGTACGTGTGAGAGAGATCCACCTTTCCAAGTTGTTGGGGTTCATCTCATACTTCTGAAGGTTTGAGGGTGCTGCCTGTTCCATACTCCCCCTACTCCTAGCCTTTTAGGGGTACAAACAATAGTAATTGGGGCCTAGTGTGGTTGTGTACGTGTGATATACATACACTTTTTTGGGATCATATTTTCTATTCCGCTATTTAATCAAAAACCTTTGGGGATCAGTTAAATTGGGGGATAGTCTGTGTTGGTACGTGTGAGAGAGATCCACCTTTCCAAGTTGTTGGGGTTCATCTCATACTTCTGAAGGTTTGAGGGTGCTGCCTGTTCCATACTCCCCCTACTCCTAGCCTTTTAGGGGTACAAACAATAGTAATTGGGGCCTAGTGTGGTTGTGTACGTGTGATATACATACACTTTTTTGGGATCATATTTTCTATTCCGCTATTTAATCAAAAACCTTTGGGGATCAGTTAAATTGGGGGATAGTCTGTGTTGGTACGTGTGAGAGAGATCCACCTTTCCAAGTTGTTGGGGTTCATCTCATACTTCTGAAGGTTTGAGGGTGCTGCCTGTTCCATACTCCCCCTACTCCTAGCCTTTTAGGGGTACAAACAATAGTAATTGGGGCCTAGTGTGGTTGTGTACGTGTGATATACATACACTTTTTTGGGATCATATTTTCTATTCCGCTATTTAATCAAAAACCTTTGGGGATCAGTTAAATTGGGGGATAGTCTGTGTTGGTACGTGTGAGAGAGATCCACCTTTCCAAGTTGTTGGGGTTCATCTCATACTTCTGAAGGTTTGAGGGTGCTGCCTGTTCCATACTCCCCCTACTCCTAGCCTTTTAGGGGTACAAACAATAGTAATTGGGGCCTAGTGTGGTTGTGTACGTGTGATATACATACACTTTTTTGGGATCATATTTTCTATTCCGCTATTTAATCAAAAACCTTTGGGGATCAGTTAAATTGGGGGATAGTCTGTGTTGGTACGTGTGAGAGAGATCCACCTTTCCAAGTTGTTGGGGTTCATCTCATACTTCTGAAGGTTTGAGGGTGCTGCCTGTTCCATACTCCCCCTACTCCTAGCCTTTTAGGGGTACAAACAATAGTAATTGGGGCCTAGTGTGGTTGTGTACGTGTGATATACATACACTTTTTTGGGATCATATTTTCTATTCCGCTATTTAATCAAAAACCTTTGGGGATCAGTTAAATTGGGGGATAGTCTGTGTTGGTACGTGTGAGAGAGATCCACCTTTCCAAGTTGTTGGGGTTCATCTCATACTTCTGAAGGTTTGAGGGTGCTGCCTGTTCCATACTCCCCCTACTCCTAGCCTTTTAGGGGTACAAACAATAGTAATTGGGGCCTAGTGTGGTTGTGTACGTGTGATATACATACACTTTTTTGGGATCATATTTTCTATTCCGCTATTTAATCAAAAACCTTTGGGGATCAGTTAAATTGGGGGATAGTCTGTGTTGGTACGTGTGAGAGAGATCCACCTTTCCAAGTTGTTGGGGTTCATCTCATACTTCTGAAGGTTTGAGGGTGCTGCCTGTTCCATACTCCCCCTACTCCTAGCCTTTTAGGGGTACAAACAATAGTAATTGGGGCCTAGTGTGGTTGTGTACGTGTGATATACATACACTTTTTTGGGATCATATTTTCTATTCCGCTATTTAATCAAAAACCTTTGGGGATCAGTTAAATTGGGGGATAGTCTGTGTTGGTACGTGTGAGAGAGATCCACCTTTCCAAGTTGTTGGGGTTCATCTCATACTTCTGAAGGTTTGAGGGTGCTGCCTGTTCCATACTCCCCCTACTCCTAGCCTTTTAGGGGTACAAACAATAGTAATTGGGGCCTAGTGTGGTTGTGTACGTGTGATATACATACACTTTTTTGGGATCATATTTTCTATTCCGCTATTTAATCAAAAACCTTTGGGGATCAGTTAAATTGGGGGATAGTCTGTGTTGGTACGTGTGAGAGAGATCCACCTTTCCAAGTTGTTGGGGTTCATCTCATACTTCTGAAGGTTTGAGGGTGCTGCCTGTTCCATACTCCCCCTACTCCTAGCCTTTTAGGGGTACAAACAATAGTAATTGGGGCCTAGTGTGGTTGTGTACGTGTGATATACATACACTTTTTTGGGATCATATTTTCTATTCCGCTATTTAATCAAAAACCTTTGGGGATCAGTTAAATTGGGGGATAGTCTGTGTTGGTACGTGTGAGAGAGATCCACCTTTCCAAGTTGTTGGGGTTCATCTCATACTTCTGAAGGTTTGGGGGTGCTGCCTGTTCCATACTCCCCCTACTCCTAGCCTTTTAGGGGTACAAACAATAGTAATTGGGGCCTAGTGTGGTTGTGTACGTGTGATATACATACACTTTTTTGGGATCATATTTTCTATTCCGCTATTTAATCAAAAACCTTTGGGGATCAGTTAAATTGGGGGATAGTCTGTGTTGGTACGTGTGAGAGAGATCCACCTTTCCAAGTTGTTGGGGTTCATCTCATACTTCTGAAGGTTTGAGGGTGCTGCCTGTTCCATACTCCCCCTACTCCTAGCCTTTTAGGGGTACAAACAATAGTAATTGGGGCCTAGTGTGGTTGTGTACGTGTGATATACATACACTTTTTTGGGATCATATTTTCTATTCCGCTATTTAATCAAAAACCTTTGGGGATCAGTTAAATTGGGGGATAGTCTGTGTTGGTACGTGTGAGAGAGATCCACCTTTCCAAGTTGTTGGGGTTCATCTCATACTTCTGAAGGTTTGAGGGTGCTGCCTGTTCCATACTCCCCCTACTCCTCATCTAGCCTTTTAGGGGTACAAACAATAGTAATTGGGGCCTAGTGTGGTTGTGTACGTGTGATATACATACACTTTTTTTGGATCATATTTTCTATTCCGCTATTTAATCAAAAACCTTTGGGGATCAGTTAAATTGGGGGATAGTCTGTGTTGGTACGTGTGAGAGAGATCCACCTTTCCAAGTTGTTGGGGTTCATCTCATACTTCTGAAGGTTTGAGGGTGCTGCCTGTTCCATACCCCCCCTACTCCTCATCTAGCCTTTTAGGGGTACAAACAATAGTAATTGGGGCCTAGTGTGGTTGTGTACGTGCGAGATACATACACTTTTTTTGATCATATTTCCTATTCCGCTATTCAATAAAAACCTTTGAGGATCAATTGAATTGCGGGATAGTCTGTGTCGGTACGTGTGAGAGAGATCCACCTTTCCAAGTTGTTGGGGTTCATCTCATACTTCTGAAGGTTTGAGGGTGCTGCCTGTTCCATACTCCCCCTACTCCTCATCTAGCCTTTTAGGGGTACAAACAATAGTAATTGGGGCCTAGTGTGGTTGTGTACGTGCGAGATACATACACTTTTTTTGATCATATTTCCTATTCCGCTATTCAATAAAAACCTTTGAGGATCAATTGAATTGCGGGATAGTCTGTGTCGGTACGTGTGAGAGAGATCCACCTTTCCAAGTTGTTGGGGTTCATCTCATACTTCTGAAGGTTTGAGGGTGCTGCCTGTTCCATACTCCCCCTACTCCTCATCTAGCCTTTTAGGGGTACAAACAATAGTAATTGGGGCCTAGTGTGGTTGTGTACGTGTGATATACATACACTTTTTTTGGATCATATTTTCTATTCCGCTATTTAATCAAAAACCTTTGGGGATCAGTTAAATTGGGGGATAGTCTGTGTTGGTACGTGTGAGAGAGATCCACCTTTCCAAGTTGTTGGGGTTCATCTCATACTTCTGAAGGTTTGAGGGTGCTGCCTGTTCCATACTCCCCCTACTCCTCATCTAGCCTTTTAGGGGTACAAACAATAGTAATTGGGGCCTAGTGTGGTTGTGTACGTGTGATATACATACACTTTTTTTGGATCATATTTTCTATTCCGCTATTCAATAAAAACCTTTCTAGGGCAAGATCTTAAATTACAGAAATATGAGGAGACCGTCAAATAAGGGCCGTGGCCTGGGTCGTGGTGCTGCTGGTAGAGCTCCTGTTGCAAGGAGAGGACATGGTCGATCTGTGCCAGCTACACGCACAAGTGAAACACCTTCCTCAAGTGTGAGTAGGCGACAGAACCTGCATCAGTATTTGGTAGGGCATCAAACGCCCCTAGAAGTGATGAGGCCAGAACAAGTTGAGGCGATAGTAGATTGGTTTGCTGCTGACAGTGCCTCCAGTTCCTTCACATTGTCTCCCACCCAGTCTACTGCAGAAAGGTCAGAGTTGGCACCTGCAGCCAATGTCCAACCGTCTTTCACCTCACCCCCTTGCAAATCAGGCCAGCAGTCTGAGCCCCAAGCCATACAGCAGTCTCTTATTCTTTTTGAGGACTCTGTCAGCAGGGTTTCCCAGGGCCATCCACCTAGCCCTGCCCCAGAAGTGGAAGAGATTGAGTGCAGCGATGCCCAACCACTTATTTCTCAAGATGAGTACATGCAAGGATCATCGCAGCACGTCTCCGATGATGACGAAACGCAGGTGCCAACTGCTGCGGCGTTCAGCATTGTGGAGACCGACAAGGAGGGCAGGGGTGAAGACTGGGTGGAAGATGATGTGGAGGACGATGAGGTCCTCGACCCCACATGGAATGAACGTCATGCAGGTGACCTGAGTAGTTTGGAGGAAGAGGCGGTGGTCGCACAGAGCCACCAGCACAGCAGAAGAGGGAGCAGGGTGCAGAAGCGGAGCGGCCGTGCCCTAGACACTACGCCCGCTACTGCCCAACGCAGCAAGGGAACGAGCGCACCAAAGTCAGCTCAAAGGAGTTCTCTAGCGTGGAAGTTCTTTAGAAAATGTGCTGATGACAGGACACGAGTGGTTTGCACCCTGTGCAATCAGAGCTTGAAGCGAGGCATGAACCTTCTCAACCTGAGCACAACCTGCATGATCAGGCATCTAAGTGCAAAGCACGAGCTGCAGTGGAGTACACACCTTCAAAACCAAGAAACGTCTCTGGCTCATCCTGCTTCCTCTTCTGCTGCAGTCTCGGCCGCTCCAGCCACATCTGTAGTGATACCGGCACCTGCCACCCCGCAAACAGACGATCTGTCAGCAACACCACCACCTGGGTCACCAACAACCATCTCCACAATGTCCCGTGGAAGCGTTCAGCTTTCCATCTCCCAAACACTTGAGAGGAAGAGGAAGTACCCCCCTACCCACCCGCGATCCCTGGCCCTGAATGCCAGCATTTCAAAATTATTGGCCTTTGAAATGCTGTCATTCCGTCTGGTGGAGACGCACAGTTTTAAAAACCTTATGTCGGTGGCTGTCCCACAGTACGTCGTGCCCAGCCGCCACTACTTTTCCAGGCAAGCCATCCCTTCCCTGCACAACCAAGTGGGGGAAAATATCAGGTGTGCACTGCGCAACGCCATCTGTGCCAAGGTCCACCTAACTACGGATACGTGGACCAGTAAGCACGGTCAGGGGCGTTATATCTCCCTAACGGCACACTGGGTAAATGCAGTGGCGGATGGGCCTGAGGCGGATAGCAATTTGGCGCATGTCCTTCCACCACCGAGGATTGCAGGGCGCTTCAGTTTGCCTCCTGTTCGTAACTCCTCCTACTCCGCTTCCTCATCCTCTACCGCCTCCTCATCCGGACAGCGTAACACCTTCACCACCAACTTCAGCACGGCCAGGGGTAAACGACAGCAGGCAGTTTTACAACTTGCCTGTTTGGGGGACAAACCACACACCGCGCAGGAGTTGTGGAGGAGCATGGAACAGCAGACAAATGAGTGGTTGCTGCCAGCGAGCCTCAAGCCCGGCCTGGTGGTGTGTGATAACGGGCGAAATCTCATAGCAGCTCTGGGCCTAGCCGGTTTGACGCACATCCCTTGCCTGGCGCATGTGCTGAATTTGGTGGTGCAGAGGTTCCTTAAAAACTACCCCGATATGTCAGAGCTGCTGCAGAAAGTGCGGGCCGTTTGTGCGCACTTTCGGCGTTCTCACCCTGCTGCTGCTCGCCTGGCAGCGCTGCAGCGTAACTTCGGCCTTCCCGCTCACCGCCTCATATGTGACGTGCCCACAAGGTGGAACTCCACCTTGCACATGCTGGAAAGACTGTGCGAGCAGCAGCAGGCCATAGTGGAGTTTCAGCTGCAGCACGCACGCGTGAGTCGCTCTGCGGAACAGCACCACTTCACCATCAATAACTGGGCCTCCATGCGAGACCTGTGTGCCTTGTTGCGCTGTTTTGAGTACTCCACCAACATGGCCAGTGGCAATGACGCCGTTCTCAGCTTAACTATCCCACTTCTATGCCTCCTTGAAAAAACAATTCGGGCGATGATGGAAGAGGATGTGGCACAGGATGAGGAGGAGGAGGAGGATGAAGAGGTAACATTTCCAAGGCTTTCAGGGCAGTCATTCGCAAGGGGCTCCGAGGGTGGGTTCCTGCACACGCAAACGCCAGGGACGCAATTGTCCAGCAGGGGCACAGTTCTGGAGGATGAGGAGGATGAGGAGGAGGAGGAGCTGGAGGAGGAGATGGAACCATGTTCACAGCAGGGTGGCACCCAGGCCAGCTCATGGCCATCACTGGTGCGTGGCTGGGGGGATACAGAGGACACGGACGATACACCTCCCACAGAGGACAGCCTTTCGTCGCCTCTGGGCAGCCTGGCACACATGAGCGATTACATGCTGCAGTGTCTCCACAACGACCGCCGTGTTGCCCACATTCTAACTTGTGCTGATTACTGGGTGGCCACGCTGCTGGATCCCCGTTACAAGGACAACGTACCGTCCTTAATTCACTCACTGGAGCGCGATCGCAAGATGCGCGAGTACAAGCGCACGCTGGTAGACGCCATGCTGCTGGCATTCCCATCTGACAGCGGGGCCACAGTGGAAGCACAAGGCAGAGGAGGAGGAGGAGGAGGTCGCCAACGCAACCAGGGCACCGCCAGCACCTCAGAAGGCAGGGTTAGCATGGCCGAAATGTGGAAAAGCTTTGTCAGCACGCCACAACAAACAGCAGCACCAGCAGCTCAGATGGAACGTCTTAGCAGGAGGCAGCATTTTACCAACATGGTGGAGCAGTATGTGTGCACACGCCTACATGTAGTGAATGACGGGTCTGCCCCCTTCAACTTCTGGGTCTCCAAATTGGGCACATGGCCTGAGCTTGCCCTTTACGCCTTGGAGGTGCTGGCGTGCCCTGCAGCCAGTGTATTATCTGAACGGGTATTTAGCACGGCTGGGGGCGTTATAACAGACAAGCGCAGCCGCCTGTCCAGAGACAATGTGGACAAGCTCACGTTCATTAAAATGAACCAGGCATGGATCCCACGGGACTTTTCCGTACCTTATGCAGAATAGCAATGGATACCGACCTTACCCACCCATTGTTCCATTTTTGCTCTTTCTCACTCTTTTGGGGTGTACCCTCATTTAAAATTTTTGAAAAGAAGCAGTGTTGGCTACCTCGTCCTCCTCCTCAGGGCCAGATTAATGTAGGGGCTATTGGAGCTGCAGCTCCAGGCCCCTACCTTTTATATAGGCCCCGGGTTGGCCATATTCACTGTTACCGCTCTTCTGTCACTTGTAAACACAGAAGTCTGGCTTCTATGCTCGCTTCCCCAGGCAGCACCCTCAGAACCTCCCCACACAGCGTGAAGGCCGGACAAGGAGGGACAGTTGGCGATGCATGGATGTGTTTATGGGCTTCAGAGACAGCATCCCATGTTGAATTAGGCATGCATGGCTGCACCCTTCCTCCTCTGGGTGCATGGCAAGGCACGGCCCTTAAGGCCCTTCAAAATCCTCAGCACCAAGCCCATGATGCTGTTAATCCGGCCCTGGTCCTCCTCCACCGCCGCTTCCACCTACACCGCCCATAGGTGTGCGCAGCCTATTGCATTAAGGTGTGCACCCCAAAGTTGAAATACACATGCATGTGTTTGCCAGCAGGGAGAGTAATGTATCGGGGCCATGTACCTGTAGGCAAGGAGAAATAGAGCAGAGCAGGTCCCAGGGAGATCTTTCCCATCTCCTCACTGGCAATGCTATGTGCCCTAGGTGATTAGGGTGTGCCCAGGCACACCCAGCACACCCTGTGCGCACGCCTATGTCACCGCCACATCCACCACCACCTCAACCTCCCTCCTACTCCATATGGGCCTCGTCCTTCAGAGATGAAGAAGAACATTGTTTTATTTTTCTGTTTTTTTTTTGTTGTTTTAAGTTATTTCCCTATCCACATTTGTTTGCAGAGCACTTGCCATGCTCTTAATTACGTTTTGCTGCCATTTGCAGCACTCTAGCCCTTTCCTTTGGTGTTTTAGAGCCATTTTAGTGCCTTAAAGTTCGGGTCCCCATTGACTTCAATGGGGTTCGGTGTCCGGGAAA
The DNA here is from genome assembly GCF_965119305.1 of Pelophylax lessonae. Taxonomy (NCBI): domain Eukaryota; kingdom Metazoa; phylum Chordata; class Amphibia; order Anura; family Ranidae; genus Pelophylax; species Pelophylax lessonae. The sequence goes on from NC_138774.1 coordinate 89,471,056, forward strand.
AGTTCGGTAAAAGTCCGGGACACGGACCCGGACTTTTTTTTAAAGTTCGGCCGAACCCGTCGAACACGGACATCTAGGTGTTCGCTCAACCCTACTAGAGACCCATCTTTATAATGCACCATTTTAGCAAAGCTATTTTATTCATTTTATTAAAACAAACCCAGTTAAAGAAACAAAATACCAAACAAAGCACAGAATCTGCAAAATGCACTAAAAAATTTCTGAAATTTATAAAGAGTGCTGTGACACATAGCACAACAAATGAAGACATATTTACGTACTTGTTGGCAAGGTACATTAATCTGTTGCATAAAAGATCTTAGTTACCACCACTTCCCTGATCACTTACGTATCAAGGAAAATATATTGGGATCCGCTCACAGAGGTTACACACTTAAAGACTGATTTTATCACTTAAACGATGGACTTTGTATAAGGAAATTATTTCTGTTGGGGTCGTGTGTATGTGTGTAATACCCCAGGTTTAGTGACAGAGCGCTGCTTGTGTTTTAAATAATGCATAGAATGTATTAAGTTAAAAAAAAATATTCTGCCTTTAAAACCACTTTAACATACCTAAAGTACTTGGAAAAGCCTTCTGTGTGCAGCAGCCTCCCTCAGCCCCCCTAATGCTTACCTGAGCCCCCTCTTGATCCATTGATGACCACTAATGTCTCGGTCATCCGGGACTCTCACTCCACATTGGATGAGACACAGTAGCGGTGTCATTGGCTCCTGCTTCTGTCAATTAAACTCAGTTAGCCAATGAGGAGAGAGAGGGGTCAGGGCCAAACCGTAGCTCCATGTCTGAATGGATACATAGAGCTGAAGCTTGGCTCGGGTGCCCCCATAGCAAGCTTCTTGCTGTGGGGGCACTCGACAGGAGGTAGGGGCCAGGAGCTCCAGCCGGGGACCTGAGAAAATGAGGATCGGGGCTGCTCTGTGTAAAACCAATACATATTACAAGTTTGTTATTTTTAAAGAAAAAAAAAACATGACTTTCCATTCACTTTAACCAGTTGCTGACCACCCGCCGCCATTTTACTGTGGCAAGGTGGCTCGGTTGCGTGAACCGATGTAACTGTACATCGATTGTGCGTGGGGCTAGGGAGCACGTGCATCCGCCATCCCCACGATATGCTGATTCGGTTCAGAACTGATCAGACATCAGGTCCAGGCCAATGATTTTTGGCCTGGACCTGGTGATTGGTTCTGACCAATTGCAGAACGAACTGTGCCTGTGTAATGTAAACACAGGCACAGGAAATGATGCAATCTTCTCTTCTCTTCTGGAGCCCTTTTTGGTTCCAGCGTGAGAAGAGAGAACATCAGACAGTGAGTACACAAGCACTACATTGACACCAGTACACATAGGCACATGTGTCACCCCCTGATCACCCCCAGTTATCCCTTTTACTCCCTGTCACAGTGTCACTATATACAGTGTACAGATAATTTACTGATCACTGTATTAGTGTCACTTGTGACACCAGTTAGTGGGAGAAGCAGTTAGTGGTAATTAGCGACAGTCCCAGATAGGTTTTATTTAAACCCCTGATCACCCCCAGATAACCCCTTTATTGCCCTGTCACAGTGCCACTTTTATATCTTTTTTCTGGTCACTGTATTAGTGTCACAGGTGACATCAGTTAGCATTATTGTTAGTTAGCATCAAACCAGGACAGCGTCAGATTGCCCGCTGCATGTTTAGTAATACATTTTAACCCTTTGATTGCCAGTGACACACACACTAAACACCTACAATACTTGTATAGTATTGAAACAAATCAATATCTTTGCTCAGATCAGAACTATACTAGTATTCCCAATAGTATAGTATAGGGTTCCCAAAACGCAGCGTTATCAGGATCAGCCCCGACACCTGCCAGCACCTGAGTTTAGCCCCTACGCCCCTCCCCCAAGAAGTGCAGGATCAGCAGATTATTGTCACTTCCAATACACAGCACACTAAACTGCAGCATTAGAAGAGTCAGGCCTGATCTCTGCTAGCACTAGCAGTTACATTTTTTTGTAGCGGTTCAAACAGTCCTTGACAACCAGGTACATTTTAACCTGTGAGTCACACTAGGTACCTATAAAGTTATTGGCCAAAATGTCCAAACAAATTAAGTACACTAGTAAAGAGGCCTACACGATGCTGAGGTGACAGATGAGATCATTGGGGAAGCTTCACTGCCAGAATCAGGCTCAGTATTCAAACCTGTAGAGAGCAGCGGCACCCTGACAGATAGCTCTGATGATGGAATAGTGGTCCCTGCTAAGGTCAGGCGTACCCGACCCTGTTATTCTGTTGCTGAAGTGCAACAATCACAGGGTTCTTGTATGCAGCAGCGTGTTGTTACTAGTGCTGCTCAAACTTGTGGTGTACTGGAAAGCACCAGCATCCTAGAACATCCTTGCCGTAGTCAAACCAGCACTGCAGTAACACTTGGTGATGTGGTGAGTCCCATAAGTGCAGTTCAAGCTGGTGCCGTGGCTAGCACAAGTATTGTCCCGCAGGTTTTTTTTTTATCAAAGACATGTAGCTAAATACATTTTGGCCTAAATGTATGACAAAAAATTGAGTTCATTGGATATTTTTTGTTTATAGCACAAAAAATGAAAACCTCAGAGGTGATAAAATATCACCAAAAGAAAGCTCTATTTGTGGGGAAAAAAAGTACATGAATTTTGTTTGAGTACAGCGTCGCATGACTGCTGAATTACCAGTTAAAATCACACAGTGTCAAATTGCAAAAAAAGGCCTGGTCATTAAGGGGGTAAAACCTTCCAGTCCTTAAGTGGTTACGTACTACACATTAGGGATTAGGGATCGGCCGATATGGGCCGATATTTTGTACATTTGAAGTTTTGAAAAATAAAGACAATTTTTGACACAAATCTGGTACTGAACATGTTAATTTTTGTTTAATACTTAATGGCTGGCTTCCTGGCACCCTGTGGCGGATGGCTGGCTGGCTGGCTGGCAGCCTGTGGTGGGTGGCTGGCTGGCACCCTGTGGTGGATGGCTGGCTGTCTGGCAACCTGTGGTGGGTGGCTGGCTGTCTGGCATCCTGTGGTGGGTGGCTGGCTGGCACCCTGTGGTAGGTGGGTGGCTGGCACAGGGGCTATGGGTGGGTGGCTGGCTGGTACAGGGCCTGTGGGCAGCTGTCTGGTACAGTGCATGTGGCTGGCTGATACAGGGTCTGCAGGTGGCTGTCTGTCTGGCACCCTGTCTGTGGTTGACTGTCTGTCTGGCACCCTGTGGTGGGTGGCTGGCTGTCTGGCACCCTGTGGTGGGTGGCTGTTTGGCTGGCACCCTGTGGTAGGTGGGTGGCTGGCACAGGGGCTGTGGGTGGCTGGCTGGTACAGGGGCTGTGGGTGGCTGGCTGGTACAGGGCCTGTGGCTGGCTGGTACAGGGCCTGCAGGTGGCTGGCTGTCTGGCACCCTGTCTGTGGTTGGCTGGCTGGCTGGCTGGCACCCTGTGGTGGGTGGCTGGCTGGCACCCTGTGGTGGATGGCTGGCTGTCTGGCAACCTGTGGTGGGTGGCTGGCTGTCTGGCATCCTGTGGTGGGTGGCTGGCTTGCACCCTGTGGTAGGTGGGTGGCTGGCACAGGGGCTATGGGTGGGTGGCTGGCTGGTACAGGGCCTGTGGGCAGCTGTCTGGTACAGTGCATGTGGCTGGCTGATACAGGGTCTGCAGGTGGCTGTCTGTCTGGCACCCTGTCTGTGGTTGGCTGTCTGTCTGGCACCCTGTGGTGGGTGGCTGGCTGTCTGGCACCCTGTGGTAGGTGGCTGTTTGGCTGGCACCCTGTGGTAGGTGGGTGGCTGGCACAGGGGCTATGGGTGGCTGGCACAGGGCCTTTGGGTGGCTGGCTGGTTCCATGCCAGTGGCTGGCTGGTACAGGGCCTGTGGGTGGCTGGCTGTCTGGCACCCTGTCTGTGGGTGGCTTGATGTCTGGCACCCTGTGGTGGGTGGCTGGCTGTCTGGCACCCTGTCTGTGGGTGACTTGCTGGCTTGCACCCTGTGGTGGGTGGGTGGCTGGCTGTCTGGCACCCTGTGGTGGGTGGCTGGCTGGCACCCTGTGGTAGGTGGGTGGCTGGCACAGGGGCTGTGGGTGGCTGGCTGGTACAGGGCCTGTGGCTGGCAGGTACAGGGCCTGTGGGTGGCTGGCTGGCTGGTACAGGGCCTGTGGCTGGCAGGTACAGGGCCTGTGGGTGGCTGGCTGGCTGGCTGGTACAAGGCCTGTGGGTAGCTGGCTGGCTCCCTGGTACATTGCCTGTGGCTGGCTGGTACAGGGCCTTTGGATGTGGGTGGCTGGCTGGCACTGGGCTGCTGTGGGTGGGTGGCTGTGATACACTCCCGCGAGACTAGTCCCAACTCCAGACAAGGCTGTCCAAGTCGAGGGAGGTGGCCTAAGAAGGCAGAATGATGTCACAAAAATATCGGCAATATCGGCCAGTTCCAGGGCCGATACCGATATATCGGGGAAAGTGCATATCAGCCCCCGATATATCGACCTTGCCAATAATCAGTCTATCCCTACTACACATACTTTAATTACTATTACTTGTTTTTATTGGTGTGATTATTTACTTTCATTTTTTAGCCAATTTTTAGCTGATTTTGGGCTAACTTTCAGGCTCAGATTCTGTTTAAGTTTCACCCCTAGTGCTAAATCCTGCCACTCTCCTGGGCATTGGTATTCTGCAGTAGGAAGCCTGTTAGCAAGGTTAGAGCTTTGTACCACACTGCCATTACTTACGGCACCTCCTCCTCCATTCACAAATGTCACATCTACTGTACTTACCCCACAGCATGTCCAACAAGTAAAAACCATCCCACATGCTGAGGAAAGTCCAATAAGAATGATAGCCCAAAAAGGGAGGTCTTCTGTGTCTGTCAAAAAGATGAAAAATAGAAGATTAAAATGTAAAAATAAACTAATCGAAAACAGTGCAGAGCAAACGCCAGCAGGACATAATCTTCCTGGAGATTATACAGTCATAGGCACATAAACAAAGCAATATTAAACTCAAAAGCAAACATTTATTATATTGCAGCTTGCCAATTCTTAAATGTGGTGGCTGCATTGGTTTTCTTTTTTAGACTTTCTTTCTTTGATTTTTACCTAGTGATCCGGCCAGTAAGTAAGAAAGCTGTTTTCCTGCATATGTAGCAGTTAGAAGGTTGAGACAAACCATTTACCACTGATGGTGGAGCTTTCAATGATCAGCTTTTATTCATTTATGTACAACCTTTTTCCCAAAGGGAAAAAAAAACTGTTTGGTGTAACTGCATGTAAAGTATTGGTTAGAGTTTGGCTTTAATTTGTTAGTGTATCTGTTATCTGGTAAAGTGATTGTAAACAGTCACCTTGTAAACACATTCAGTTTAAAATAGAAATGAAAGGCAAAACATTTTCGTATAGATAAAAAAAAAAACATTATAAATACCCATTTTCCTTTTTTTATAAGTGATCATATTCCCTCTGTTCTCAGCTGCATTAGAGCTGGGGGAGGAGAAGCAGTATCACACTAAGCTTTCCAGTTAATGGCTGTGCAGAGGGGGCGTGTCAGGACAAGTCTGATCATTGGAGGAGAGTACACTGAGTTTCCAGCATAGCTAAAGAGCTGACCATGCTGTGCTTTCCACCTTGGTGTGGTCAGTTTTTACTAGGAAAGCAGAGGGACTGGCAGGAACACCAGGGGTTTCACAAGAAAGCAATACAACAGAACAGGATATTTTCTTATACAAGTACATGGTACAGCAGGCCCTGGGATAGGAATATAAAGTGTTGGGTTAAAAAACACTTTAATACATCTAACACTCCCCTCCCCTAGACTGAAAAATGCTGCTGTCTAAAGGTGCTCCTGTGATCCTTTATCCAGAGTGCAGGCACTCGAATACAGGAGGTGTGTTACTGGCCAGATCACCAGGTGAAAACAATGGGAAAAAATTAAAAAAGAAAACGAATGCAGCCACCACATATTTTGAATTTGTAAGCTGCAATATGTTACATTATTGGAGTTGGGTTTATTACCGCTGCAAGTTCAACTACTCACAGCTCCAGCAGCTTTGGTCCAGCAAAAAGAAAAAATCTGTGTCCCGCACCAATCTCTGTAGTAAACTACTGCTAACCTTAACCCATATAGAATGCACTCTGTTAACCACCCTTTTTTTGTCTTATAACCAGTTCAATAACCATGTACTCCATGCACAAACTTTTTTCCTAACCATGAATCCTCAGCTTCTGTATTAGGCTTTTATTATGAACAGTACTAAATATTTCAGAAAAATTCAAATTAAATGACATCTATAGCAATCCAATAAATGCATCACCCAAAACAACTCATAGGTGTCTATACATAAATACAACAAAATATTCATCAGTCAGCAAAATATTCATCAGTCAGCAAAATTTTTATCAGTCAGCAAAATATTCATCAATCGTGTGTAACCTGGACTGTAGCTGATAACTGATTTTTTAGATGCTCTGCAGTGTGGACAGGCTTAAAGAGGTTGTAAACCCCACTCTGTAAATTGTACCTATAGGTAACCCTATAATAAGGCTTATCTATAAGTACTGTAAATATCTCCTAAACTTGCATCGTTTAGAAGATATTTACTTTTCATGCAGCTGATGACGTCACCGGCGCATGCGCTCTGAAGCATTCAGAGCCCTGTGCCATAAACAACAGATCCCGCACGCATGCGCGAGAGTGACGTCATTGCACCTCAAGCCAACCAGGAACGCAGGACGCAAACCAGGAAGTAGGATGGCTGAACATGCCGGCTGTGTCACTGCTGAGCGGGCGGCACTGCAGGGGCTTTGTTCTAAGGTAAGTATTTTATAATGAGCTAGTATGCGATGCATACTAGCTCATTATGCCTTTGTCTTACAGCTTTTTTTTTTTTTTTTCATTTTTTGTAGTTTACAACCTCTTTAACTGCAACCATCTTTAAGGAGACTATTTTGCAAGGCTCCTCTGTGGAGTGTCTCTGGTGCAGGGGGCAGCCATGTTAGTTTGGTCTGGATCGATCCCGGAGGGCTGTGGCTGGCTAAGGCAAGAGAAAAAAAGAGAGGAGTTGGGAGGGGGAGTAAAGACTGGGCCAATGGCTGAATTGAACTCTGCCATAGCTGATCACAATCAGTTGAGACCTGAGAGAAGCAAAGAGACTGCTTATTGCGTAGGACCTTGCCTCAGAGACCAGGAAACTTCTTCCAGGCAAGGTGAGAAGTGTTATTGTAATGCCTAGAATGATTAGACTGTACTTGAGAGCACTCCCACCACTTTTATGGTGGGAAAGAAGGGACTATCTCAACAGGATTGAAGGAGAGAAATCAAAACAACTCCTATGCATGTCTGAGGTGAAGTGAATAAGGGCACATGTCCAGTAACCCAGAAGAGAGCATCCTGGGTTTGATAGGAGACTAGTGCCGCACTCTGTAGGTTACCCTGTAGATTCAGTACTCCACATCAACCGGAGGTATTAATATTATTATCTTTTTGATTGAATGTTGATAAACACAAGGCCTCTGGATAACTGGTGGTCACTTCCCTTGAAGAAGCCCTAGCGGGCGAAACACATTTGGAATACACACTCATGGTACCGATAGGAAAATGAAGATAACAAGCCTATGTTATTTTTTCATATCTGGTGAATTGCTGTCTACTGTAAGCACCTAAAAAGTCCCATCAATCTCTTTGCATATTAGTGTCTGCTGGGGACTGTTGTGCTTTCTTCAAGGGCCCCAACTTTGCAGGCCTTTTTTTTCATCAATTGCTGGCCAGTGTGACAAAACAGGGAATGTTATAGCAAGTTAGGACTATCTTTATACACTGTTGCTAGGTAAATGCAGTTCAGTTTTGTTAATTACGGCTAATAAGAATATTGCAGGTGTTTAATAGTGTTGAGCGAACACGGACTGTATTATTCGTGTTCGTACCGAATAATTCGATTTTTGTTACCCGAACACGGACACTTTACTGTATATTCGGGTAAAAATCCGTGTTCGGTCGTTTTATTTCCGGGTTTTGCATGCTTTGGCGCTCTTTTCATGGCGGGCTTTCAACAGCCAATCAACAATCGTTTAACTGGTGTGCCTTAAGCCATCCCAGCCATGCCTGCAAATGTCTCAGTAGCTGTGATTGGCCGTCTGAAGCATGTGACCAAGTCTTTATAAGTTCGAGGCAGCCGCAGCGGCGTCATTATGCTGCTTAGATCAGGGACAGAGCACACATCAACGTGCTGGCTGCTGATTAGGGAAAGATAGGCAGGAAAAAAACATTTGTGTCCGGATAGAATTGAGGGACAGGTCGGAGTGTTTAGGCAGGGCGAGTTGTAGGCATTTTAGGGATAGAGTCTGCTGAATTATAGGGTCAGTGTGTTCTACAAACTACAATCGATATTGCTGTGTGGGGTGGGGTCTGCACTTAGTTCTCCTGATCTACGATCTCTTCTCAATCCTGTTAGGGACAGAGTCTGCTGAATTTTAGGGAAAGTGTGTTCTACAAACTACAATCGATATTGCTGTGTGGTGTGGGATAGGAGATAGGCAGGTGTCAGTGATCCACATCCATTTTTCTGTGTGTGGGCTGCAGTGAACACAATCTTTTTGGGGTGCAGTGAACACAATCCTTTTGGAGTGCAGTGAACAAAATCTTTGTGGGGTGCAGTGAACAAAACCTTTGTGGGGGTACAGTGAACACAATCTTTGTGGGGTGCAGTGAAGACAATCCTTGTGGGGTGCAGTGAAGACAATCCTTGTGGGGTGCAGTGAACAAAATCTTTGGGGGGTACAGTGAACACAATCTTTGTGGGGTGCAGAGAAGACAATCCTTGTGGGGTGCAGTGAACAAAATCTTTGGGGGGGTACAGTGAACACAATCTTTGTGGGGTGCAGTGAACAAAACCTTTGTGGGGTGCAGTGAACACAATCTTTGTGGGGTGCAGTGAAGACAATCCTTGTGGGGTGCAGTGAAGACAATCCTTGTGGGGTGCAGTGAAGACAATCCTTGTGGGGTACAGTGAACACAATCTTTGTGGGGTGCAGTGAACAAAACCTTTGTGGGGTACAGTGAACACAATCTTTGTGGGGTGCAGTGAAGACAATCCTTTTGGAGTGCAGTGAACACAGTCTTTGTGGGGTACAGTGAACACAATCTTTGTGGGGTGCAGTGAACAAAACCTTTGTGGGGTACAGTGAACACAATCTTTGTGGGGTGCAGTGAACACAATCTTTGTGGGGTGCAGTGAACAAAACCTTTGTGGGGTGCAGTGAACACAACCTTTGTGGGGTACAGTGAACACAATCTTTGTGGGGTGCACTGAACAAAACCTTTGTGGGGTACAGTGAACACAATCGTTGTGGGGTACAGTGAACACAATCTTTGTGGGGTGCAGTGAACAAAACCTTTGTGGGGTACAGTGAACACAATCTTTGTGGGGTGCAGTGAACAAAACCTTTGTGGGGTACAGTGAACACAATCTTTGTGGGGTGCAGTGAAGACAATCCTTTTGGAGTGCAGTGAACAAAATCTTTGTGGGGTACAGTGAACACAATCTTTGTGGGGTGCAGTGAACAAAATCTTTGTGGGGTACAGTGAACACAATCTTTGTGGGGTGCAGTGAAGACAATCCTTGTGGGGTGTAGTGAAGACAATCCTTGTGGGGTGCAGTGAACAAAATCTTTGGGGGGTACAGTGAACACAATCTTTGTGGGGTGCAGTGAACAAAACCTTTGTGGGGTACAGTGAACACAATCTTTGTGGGGTGCAGTGAACAAAACCTTTGTGGGGTACAGTGAACACAATCTTTGTGGGGTGCAGTGAAGACAATCCTTTTGGAGTGCAGTGAACACAATCTTTGTGGGGTACAGTGAACACAATCTTTTTGGGGTGCAGTGAACACAATCTTTGTGGGGTGCAGTGAACAAAACCTTTGCGGGGTGCAGTGAACACAACCTTTGTGGGGTACAGTGAACACAATCTTTGTGGGGTGCAGTGAACACAATCTTTGTGGGGTGCAGTGAACAAAACCTTTGTGGGGTGCAGTGAACACAACCTTTGTGGGGTACAGTGAACACAATCTTTGTGGGGTGCAGTGAACAAAATCTTTGTGGGGTGCAGTGAAGACAATCCTTTTGGAGTGCAGTGAACAAAATCTTTGTGGGGTACAGTGAACACAATCTTTGTGGGGTGCAGTGAACAAAATCTTTGTGGGGTACAGTGAACACAATCTTTGTGGGGTGCAGTGAAGACAATCCTTGTGGGGTGCAGTGAAGACAATCCTTGTGGGGTGCAGTGAACAAAATCTTTGGGGGGTACAGTGAACACAATCTTTGTGGGGTGCAGTGAACACAATCTTTGTGGGGTGCAGTGAAGACAATCCTTTTGGAGTGCAGTGAACACAATCTTTGTGGGGTACAGTGAACACAATCTTTGTGGGGTGCAGTGAAGACAATCCTTGTGGGGTGCAGTGAAGACAATCCTTGTGGGGTGCAGTGAACAAAATCTTTGGGGGGTACAGTGAACACAATCTTTGTGGGGTGCAGTGAACAAAACCTTTGTGGGGTACAGTGAACACAATCTTTGTGGGGTGCAGTGAAGACAATCCTTTTGGAGTGCAGTGAACACAATCTTTGTGGGGTAAAGTGAACACAATCTTTGTGGGGTGCAGTGAACAAAACCTTTGTGGGGTGCAGTGAACAAAACCTTTGTGGGGTACAGTGAACACAATCTTTGTGGGGTGCAGTGAACACAATCTTTGTGGGGTGCAGTGAACACAACCTTTGTGGGGTACAGTGAACACAATCTTTGCGGGGTGCAGTGAACAAAACCTTTGTGGGGTACAGTGAACACAATCTTTGTGGGGTACAGTGAACACAATCTTTGTGGGGTGCAGTGAACAAAACCTTTGTGGGGTACAGTGAACACAATCTTTGTGGGGTGCAGTGAACAAAACCTTTGTGGGGTACAGTGAACACAATCTTTGTGGGGTGCAGAGAAGACAATCCTTTTGGGGTGCAGTGAACACAATCTTTGTGGGGTACAGTGAACACAATCTTTGTGGGGTGCAGTGAACAAAACCTTTGTGGGGTGCAGTGAACACAATCTTTGTGGGGTGCAGTGAAGACAATCCTTGTGGGGTGCAGTGAAGACAATCCTTGTGGGGTGCAGTGAAGACAAACAATCCTTGTGGGGTGCAGTGAACAAAATCTTTGGGGGGTACAGTGAACACAATCTTTGTGGGGTGCAGTGAACAAAACCTTTGTGGGGTACAGTGAACACAATCTTTGTGGGGTGCAGTGAACAAAACCTTCGTGGGGTACAGTGAACACAATCTTTTTGGGGTGCAGTGAAGACAATCCTTTTGGAGTGCAGTGAACACAATCTTTGTGGGGTACAGTGAACAAAACCTTTGTGGGGTACAGTGAACACAATCTTTGTGGGGTGCAGAGAAGACAATCCTTTTGGGGTGCAGTGAACACAATCTTTGTGGGGTACAGTGAACACAATCTTTGTGGGGTGCAGTGAACAAAACCTTTGTGGGGTACAGTGAACACAATCTTTGTGGGGTGCAGTGAACAAAACCTTTGTGGGGTACAGTGAACACAATCTTTGTGGGGTACAGTGAACACAATCTTTGTGGGGTACAGTGAACACAATCTCATACTTCTGAAGCTTTGAGGGTGCTGCCTGTTCTATACTCTTCCTCCTCCTCCTCATCCATCCTTTTAGGTGTACAAACAATAGTAATTGGGGCCTAGTGTGCTTCTGTACGTGTGAAAAACATACACTTTTTTTGATCATATTTCCTATTCCGTTATTCAATAAAAACCTTTGGGGCTCAATTAAATTGCGGAATAGTCTGTGTCGGTACGTGTGAGATCCACCTTTCCAAGTTTTTGGGTTTCATCTCATACTTCTGAAGCTTTGAGGGTGCTGCCTGTTCTATACTCCTCCTCCTCCTCTTCCTCATCCATCCTTTTAGGTGTACAAACAATAGTAATTGGGGCCTAGTGTGCTTCTGTACGTGTGAAAAACATACACTTTTTTTTGATCATATTTCCTATTCCGCTATTCAATAAAAACCTTTGGGGCTCAATTAAATTGCGGAATAGTCTGTGTCGGTACGTGTGAGATCCACCTTTCCAAGTTTTTGGGGTTCATCTCATACTTCTGAAGCTTTGAGGGTGCTGCCTGTTCTATACTCCTCCTCCTCCTCATCCATCCTTTTAGGTGTACAAACAATAGTAATTGGGGCCTAGTGTGCTTCTGTACGTGTGAAAAACATACACTTTTTTTTTATCATATTTCCTATTCCGCTATTCAATAAAAACCTTTGGGGCTCAATTAAATTGCGGAATAGTCTGTGTCGGTACGTGTGAGATCCACCTTTCCAAGTTTTTGGGGTTCATCTCATACTTCTGAAGCTTTGAGGGTGCTGCCTGTTCTATACTCCTCCTCCTCCTCCTCTTCCTCATCCATCCTTTTTTTTTGTACAAACAATAGTAATTGGGGCCTAGTGTGCTTCTGTACGTGTGAAAAACATACACTTTTTTTTGATCATATTTCCTTTTCCGCTATTCAATAAAAACCTTTGGGGCTCAATTAAATTGCGGAATAGTCTGTGTCGGTACGTGTGAGATCCACCTTTCCAAGTTTTTGGGGTTCATCTCATACTTCTGAAGCTTTGAGGGTGCTGCCTGTTCTATACTCCTCCTCCTCCTCCTCCTCATCCATCCTTTTAGGTGTACAAACAATAGTAATTGGGGCCTAGTGTGCTTCTGTACGTGTGAAAAACATACACTTTTTTTGATCATATTTCCTATTCCGTTATTCAATAAAAACCTTTGGGGCTCAATTAAATTGCGGAATAGTCTGTGTCGGTACGTGTGAGATCCACCTTTCCAAGTTTTTGGGGTTCATCTCATACTTCTGAAGCTTTGAGGGTGCTGCCTGTTCTATACTCCTCCTCCTCCTCTTCCTCATCCATCCTTTTAGGTGTACAAACAATAGTAATTGGGGCCTAGTGTGCTTCTGTACGTGTGAAAAACATACACTTTTTTTTGATCATATTTCCTATTCCGCTATTTAATAAAAACCTTTGGGGCTCAATTAAATTGCGGAATAGTCTGTGTCGGTACGTGTGAGATCCACCTTTCCAAGTTTTTGGGGTTCATCTCATACTTCTGAAGCTTTGAGGGTGCTGCCTGTTCTATACTCCTCCTCCTCCTCTTCCTCATCCATCCTTTTAGGTGTACAAACAATAGTAATTGGGGCCTAGTGTGCTTCTGTACGTGTGAAAAACATACACTTTTTTTTGATCATATTTCCTATTCCGCTATTCAATAAAAACCTTTGGGGCTCAATTAAATTGCGGAATAGTCTGTGTCGGTACGTGTGAGATCCACCTTTCCAAGTTTTTGGGGTTCATCTCATACTTCTGAAGCTTTGAGGGTGCTGCCTGTTCTATACTCCTCCTCCTCCTCCTCCTCATCCATCCTTTTAGGTGTACAAACAATAGTAATTGGGGCCTAGTGTGCTTCTGTACGTGTGAAAAACATACACTTTTTTTTGATCATATTTCCTATTCCGCTATTCAATAAAAACCTTTGGGGCTCAATTAAATTGCGTGATAGTCTGTGTCTGTACGTGTGAGATCCACCTTTCCAAGTTTTTGGGGTTCATCTCATACTTCTGAAGCTTTGAGGGTGCTGCCTGTTCTATACTCCTCCTCCTCCTCCTCCTCATCCATCCTTTTAGGTGTACAAACAATAGTAATTGGGGCCTAGTGTGCTTCTGTACGTGTGAAAAACATACACTTTTTTTTGATCATATTTCCTATTCCGCTATTCAATAAAAACCTTTGGGGCTCAATTAAATTGCGGAATAGTCTGTGTCGGTACGTGTGAGATCCACCTTTCCAAGTTTTTGGGGTTCATCTCATACTTCTGAAGCTTTGAGGGTGCTGCCTGTTCTATACTCCTCCTCCTCCTCCTCCTCATCCATCCTTTTAGGTGTACAAACAATAGTAATTGGGGCCTAGTGTGCTTCTGTACGTGTGAAAAACATACACTTTTTTTTGATCATATTTCCTATTCCGCTATTCAATAAAAACCTTTGGGGATCAATTAAATTGCGTGATAGTGTGTGTCGGTACGTGTGAGATCCACCTTTCCAAGTTTTTGGGGTTCATCTCATACTTCTGAAGATTTGAGGGTGCTGCCTGTTCCATACTCCTCTTCCTCATCTTCCCTTTAGGGTAGGAAAAAATGTAATCGGGCCTAGTCTGTGTTTGTACGTGTGAGATACACAGTTTTTTATCCTATTCCGCTATTTAATACACACCCTTTTGGTGTAAAAAACATTAAATTGCGGCATAGTTTGCATATTTGACTGTGAGATACACCCGTGTGATACTGTTGTTCTTTTGTTCCGCTATTCAATAAAGACCTTTCTAGGGCAAGATCTTAAATTTCAGAAATATGAGGAGAGCGTCAAATAGGGGCTGTGGCCTGGGTCGTGGTGGTGCTGCTGCTAGAGCTCCTGTTGCAAGGAGAGGACGTGGTCGATCTGTGCCAGCTACACGCACAAGTGAAACACCTTCCTCAAGTGTGAGTAGGCGACAGAACCTGCATCAGTATTTGGTAGGGCATCATACGCCTCTAGAAGTGATGAGGCCAGAACACAGAGAGGCGATAGTAGATTGGTTTGCTGCTGACAGTGCCTCCAGTTCCTTCACATTGTCTCCCACCCAGTCTACTGCAGAAAGGTCAGAGTTGGCACCTGCAGCCAATGTCCAACCGTCTTTCACCTCACCCCCTTGCAAATCAGGCAAGCAGTCTGAGCCCCAAGCCATAGAGCAGTCTCTTATTCTTTTTTAGGACTCTGTCAGCAGGGTTTCCCAGGGCCATCCACCTAGCCCTGCCCCAGAAGTGGAAGAGATTGAGTGCAGCGATGCCCAACCACTTATTTCTCAAGATGAGTACATGGAAGGACCATCACAGCACGTCTCCGATGATGACGAAACGCAGGTGCCAACTGCTGCGGCGTTCAGCATTGTGGAGACCGACAGGGAGGGCAGGGGTGAAGACTGGGTGGAAGATGATGTGGAGGACGATGAGGTCCTCGACCCCACATGGAATGAAGGTCATGCAGGTGACCTGAGTAGTTTGGAGGAAGAGGCGGTGGTCGCACAGAGCCACCAGCACAGCAGAAGAGGGAGCAGGGTGCAGAAGCGGAGAGGCCATGCCCTAGACACTACACCTGCTACTGCCCAACGCAGCAAGGGAACGAGCGCACCAAAGTCAGCTCAAAAGAGTTCTCTAGCGTGGAAGTTCTTTAGAAAATTTGCTGATGACAGGACACGAGTGGTTTGCACCCTGTGCAATCAGAGCCTGAAGCGAGGCATAAACCTTCTCAACCTGAGCACAACCTGCATGATCAGGCATCTAAGTGCAAAGCACGAGCTGCAGTGGAGTACACACCTTCAAAACCAAGAAACGTCTCTGGCTCATCCTGCTTCCTCTTCTGCTGCAGTCTCGGCCGCTCCAGCCACCTCTGTAGTCATACCGGCACCTGCCACCCCGCAAACAGACGATGTGTCAGCAACACCACCACCTGGGTCACCAACAACCATCTCCACAATGTCCCGTGGAAGCGTTCAGCTTTCCATCTCCCAAACACTTGAGAGGAAGAGGAAGTACCCCCTTACCCACCCGCGATCCCTGGCCCTGAATGCCAGCATTTCACAATTATTGGCCTTTGAAATGCTGTCATTCCGTCTGGTGGAGACGCCCAGTTTTAAAAAGCTTATGTCGGTGGCTGTCCCACAGTACGTCGTGCCCAGCCGCCACTACTTTTCCAGGCAAGCCATCCCTTCCCTGCACAACCAAGTGGGGGAAAAAATCAGGTGTGCACTGCGCAACGCCATCTGTGCCAAGGTCCACCTAACTACCGATACGTGGACCAGTAAGCACGGTCAGGGGCGTTATATCTCCCTAACGGCACACTGGGTAAATGCAGTGGCGGATGGGCCTGAGGCGGATAGCAATTTGGCACATGTCCTTCCACCACCGAGGATTGCAGGGCGCTTCAGTTTGCCTCCTGTTCCTAACTCATCCTACTCCGCTACCTCATCCTCTACTGCCTCCTCATCCGGACAGTGTAATACCTTCACCACCAACTTCAGCACGGCCAGGGCTAAACGACAGCAGGCAGTTTTACAACTTGCCTGTTTGGGGGACAAACCACACACCGCGCAGGAGTTGTGGAGGAGCATGGAACAGCAGACAAATGAGTGGTTGCTGCCAGCGAGCCTCAAGCCCGGCCTGGTGGTGTGCGATAACGGGCGAAATCTCATAGCAGCTCTGGGCCTAGCCGGTTTGACGCACATCCCTTGCCTGGCGCATGTGCTGAATTTGGTGGTGCAGAGGTTCCTTAAAAACTACCCCGATATGTCAGAGCTGCTGCAGAAAGTGCGGGCCGTCTGTGCGCACTTTCGGCGTTCTCACCCTGCTGCTGCTCGCCTGGCAGGGCTGCAGCGTAACTTCGGCCTTCCCGCTCACCGCCTCATATGTGACGTGCCCACAAGGTGGAACTCCACCTTGCACATGCTGCAAAGACTGTGCGAGCAGCAGCAGGCCATAGTGGAGTTTCAGCTGCAGCACGCACGCGTGAGTCGCTCTGCGGAACAGCACCACTTCACCACCAATAACTGGGCCTCCATGCGAGACCTGTGTGCCTTGTTGCGCTGTTTTGAGTACTCCACCAACATGGCCAGTGGCAATGACGCCGTTCTCAGCTTAACTATCCCACTTCTATGCCTCCTTGAAAAAACAATTCGGGCGATGATGGAAGAGGATGTGGCACAGGATGAGGAGGACGAGGAGGAGGATGAAGAGGTAACATTTCAAAGGCTTTCAGGGCAGTCATTCGCAAGGGGCTCCGAGGGTGGGTTCCTGCACACACAAACGCCAGGGACACAATTGTCCAGCAGGGGCACAGTTCTGGAGGATGAGGAGGATGAGGAGGAGGAGGAGCTGGAGGAGGAGATGGAACCATGTTCACAGCAGGGTGGCACCCAGGCCAGCTCATGGCCATCACTGGTGCGTGGCTGGGGGGATACAGAGGACACGGACGATACACCTCCCACAGAGGACAGCCTTTCGTCGCCTCTGGGCAGCCTGGCACACATGAGCGATTACATGCTGCAGTGTCTCCACAACGACCGCCGAGTTGCCCACATTCTAACTTGTGCTGATTACTGGGTGGCCACGCTGCTGGATCCCCGTTACAAGGACAACGTACCGTCCTTAATTCACTCACTGGAGCGCGATCGCAAGATGCGCGAGTACAAGCGCACGCTGGTAGATGCGATGCTGCTGGCATTCGCATCTGACAGCGGGGCCACAGTGGAGGAGGAGGAGGAGGAGGTTGCCAACT
This sequence comes from Pelophylax lessonae, assembly GCF_965119305.1. NCBI lineage: Eukaryota > Metazoa > Chordata > Amphibia > Anura > Ranidae > Pelophylax > Pelophylax lessonae. Next base: position 89,488,511 of record NC_138774.1, read on the forward strand.
CAACCAGGGCACCGCCAGCACCTTAGAAGGCAGGGTTAGCATGGCCGAAATGTGGAAAAGCTTTGTCAGCACGCCACAACAAACAGCAGCACCAGCAGCTCAGATGGAACGTCTTAGCAGGAGGCAGCATTTTACCAACATGGTGGAGCAGTATGTGTGCACACGCCTACATGTAGTGAATGAGGGGTCTGCCCCCTTCAACTTCTGGGTCTCCAAATTGGGCACATGGCCTGAGCTTGCCCTTTACGCCTTGGAGGTGCTGGCGTGCCCTGCAGCCAGTGTATTATCTGAACGGGTATTTAGCACGGCTGAGGGTGTTATAACAGACAAGCGCAGCCGCCTGTCCAGAGACAATGTGGACAAGCTCACGTTCATTAAAATGAACCAGGCATGGATCCCACGGGACTTTTCCGTACCTTGTGCAGAATAGCAATGGATACCGACCTTACCCAGCCATTGTTCCATTTTTGCTCTTTCTCACTCTTTTGGGGTGTACCCTCATTTAAAATTTGTGAAAAGAAGCAGTGTTGGCTACCTCGTCCTCCTCCTCAGGGCCAGATTAACATAGGGGCTATTGGAGCTGCAGCTCCATGCAGGCCCCTACCTTTTATATAGGCCCCGGGTTGGCCATATTCACTGTGACCGCTCTTCTGTCACTTGTAAACACAGAAATCTGGCTTCTATGCTCGCTTCCCCAGGCAGCACCCTCAGAACCTCCCCACACAGCGCGAAGGCCGGACAAGGAGGGACAGTTGCCGATGCATGGATGTGTTTATGGGCTTCAGAGTCAGCATCCCATGTTGAATTAGGCATGCATGGCTGCACCCTTCCTCCTCTGGGTGCATGCCAAGGCACGGCCCTTAAGGCCCTTCAAAATCCTCAGCACCAAGACCATGATGCTCTTAATCCGGCCCTGGTCCTCCTCCACCGCCGCTTCCACCTACACCGCCCATAGGTGTGCGCAGCCTATTGCATTAGGGTGTGCACCCCAAAGTTGAAATACACATGCATGTGTTTGCCTACATGTACATGGCCCCGATACATTACTCTCCCTGCTGGCAAAGAGAAATAGAGCAGAGCAGGTGCGAGGGAGATCTTTCCCATCTCCTCACTGGCAAACAGAGCGATAATGCTATGTGCCCTAGGTGATTAGGGTGTGCCCAGGTACACCAGGCACACCCTGTGCGCACGCCTATGACACCGCCACATCCACCACCACCTCAACCTCCCTCCTACTCCATATGGGCCTCGTCCTTCAGAGATGAAGAACATTGTTTTATTATTCTGTTTTTTTTTTTGTTGTTTTAAGTTATTTCCCTATCCACATTTGTTTGCAGATCACTTGCCATGCTCTTAACTACGTTTTGCTGCCATTTGCAGCACTCTAGCCCTTTCCATTGGTGTTTTAGAGCCATTTTAGTGCCTTAAAGTTCGGGTCCCCATTGACTTCAATGGGGTTCGGTGTCCGGGAAAAGTTCGGTAAAAGTCCGGGACACGGACCCGGACTTTTTTTTAAAGTTCGGCCGAACCCGTCGAACGCGGACATCTAGGTGTCCGCTCAACCCTAGTGTTTAACCAAATCTCCAGAGTAACAGTATTGTCCTATTGATTGTTTGTATAAGTATACTTGCTAATCATTTCTCCTTTTAGGCTATACTTATTTTTAAAAATGATTTAAAATACCTCAAGGTGTGTCAGTAAGTTCTGGGTGAGTGAGGTGTGCCATCTTCAGGTGTGCAGAGAAATCACAAAACAACTCAGCGGCTCCTCTGGTGGTAGCGCTATATGTGAATAAATGTCCTGATTTGTACTCATTGATGTATAAGTCCAGTTATAATATTCCACATCCCTAAACCTTCAATGGTGTTGTATCACTACCACCTTGGGGGTTGCTGTTTACTGTATGTTCTTCTGCACTGCTTTGACCCTGTAAACCGTCCAGCCCTCCTGACACTCTAGGTTCAGACATGTCATATATGCCTTTAAGTAACTTACACAATGGGAATGAGCTGTAACTTTACTCAGAAGATGAACTTGTAAAATTGTATTAGTCAACTAGAACCTGGATAAACCACCAGAATTCAGCTTAACTGACATCAAAAAGACAGTGAGAAAAACAGGTTGTAATAACACCAAATGATATTAATAAGCACAATGTATTGGAATAATCATGTAAATCTCTCAAATAACCATATATTATTACTATAAAGCCTTCAGGCTAAAGGGGAACCCTGGGCCCGCCTATACAACATGTATCCTGATGAGAGATAGGGTAATCTAGATACCAGTAATGTGACCCCTTTAAGAAACAATAGTATAACAAAGTCCTACTCGCAAGGCCTTGCTAAAGTCTTTACCGGCAGTTGGAGCTCATGAAATGAAAAATTTTCAAAAAGACTCAGTGTATAGCAAGCAATGCAGAATAGTTGATTATAATCCTAAGTGATCTGGTGGCTGATTCAAGTGTCTGTGTTCAGTGTAACTAGAACTATAATAATTACGGTCTGAACTCTGAGCAGGTGCCCTCTCACCAAATCATGATGTTCATCAATGAGGGTCCTAGGGAAACAGGCAATGACAATCCTCCATGCTCTGTGGCCTTGAGATGGTTACGCTCTGCTATCTCAAGATGTCCCACATAGTCCACTCGATCAGCGATGCTGCAAGGATGTCTGCAATGCTGCAATGAACATCCGTTCCGCCAGGGCTGAGTCTGCAGGCAGATGGGGCGGTTTGTGCAGTAGTCCGCAGTCTGCTATCCCGCTCTCTGTACAGCAGACTGATGCGCACATGATGGGTTCCAGGAAGCAAGCCTGTTCAGCCGATCCCTTTATAGCCTCTCACAAGTTGCTCCTCTGTAACCCAAAGCTTGCTGGGAAAGATAGTTCTTCAACAATCCAGCCGCATAGTCATAGCTTTACAGAGGACTATAATTCCCACAATGCCGTTCTCCCAGTCTCTGCAATATGATGATTTATTCCTGAAACCAACACTAGAGGGATGCAAAGACAATCTGAAGGAACAGAAGGTGAGTCTGCACTTTCAGTTAAAGCGGAGTTCCGGGCAGAGAAACAATTTTTTTCTGAACATACCCCCGGGACAGTCAGGGCTAGCACATTCCACAATGGCTAGCCTCTGATCTGTCCCGGTTCACACTTACCTTTTAGAAGAAATACTTACTTAGAAATTTTCTTCCACAGCGTTTCCATCTCGGTTGTGGGCAGCTGAAGCCGGCGCGGTCCTCTTCTCTGTCTTCTTCCGCGTCTTCGTGTCCCAGAATGCACTGCACCGGCCCCTCTCGTCACTTCCGGCGCAGCGCCGCATTCCTAAACAGCTTCTGGGCATGCCCAGAAGCTGTTTAGCAGGGGAATGCGGCGTCGCCCGGAAATGACGAGCGGGGCCGGTGCGGCGCATTGATTCCTGGGAGCTATGACGTTCAGCTCCCAGGAATCATCGCGAGGCAGGAAGTGACGGGGTGAGCCTCGGCGCTGGAGGAGGAAGCTGTCATAGGTGAGTATTTACGATCTTCAATAAAAAGGTGAGTAAACAAAAAAAAAAAAAATAACTATCCAATTCCTTTTCAGGTGAGGCATACCTAGCGGAGGGGCACAAAAAAAAAATATCGTTTTTGTGCCCGGAACTCCGCTTTAATGGTAGTCCAGTCCCGGCTACATCATGCTCCACTCAAATTTACAAATTCAAGCAAGACTCTACTGTTATTCAGCCACCCTCCTCTGGATATCATGTGTTTACCCTCCCCCCCCACCCCCCAACCCTCCTCCTCCTCCTCCTCCTCCTCCTCCTATTTTCTGTGATCCAGTGGTAATTAGGTCCAAAATAGGCAATCTTACAGATCACATTGAAATCAAACCCCAGCTCACATATTGTTGCAGTTACAGCAAACAATTTGTTTCCTTTTGAGATAAAAAAAATAAATAAAAGCTGATCTTTGTAAGCACCCCCATCAGTGGTAAATGGTTTGTCTCAACCCTCTAACTGCTATATATGTTGGAGGACAGCTTTTCTGTTGACAAACAACAGAATGGCAGGATCACTTGTTGAAAAATCAAAGAAAGAAAGGCTAACAAAAGAAAATGAATGCAGCCACCACATCTAAGAATGGTGGCAATATAATAAATGTTTGCTTTTGGATTTAATACCACTTGAATCTCTCTCCATGGCTCCAGATATAGTTAAACATGGGAATAAACATAAAAAAATAATAATATTGCTTTCCATCAAAATTATTACTAGTAATATTATTAATACACAGGATTTATATGACGCCAAGTGCTTGTGCAGCGCTTTACAACATGAGAGCAGACAGTACAGTTACAATACAACTCAATACAGGAGGAATCAGAGGACCCAATATCAAACTTCTCACATTACTGCACCCAAAATAGTAAATTCAATTAATGAAATGTGCTCCACCATATGATCAACCACAAAATTTGCTTCCCCTTATGTACCAGATGTACTCTCACCTAGTTGTATAGGATAAGACCTTTCATAGGTCCCATTAGCACATGCAGGGACCAAAATCCAACGAACACTTAGAACCATCATTTTTAAAAAGATCCTTTCCCCCACAGGGTTAGTCCTCCCATGCAATAACAGGTGCAAATGGATTAACCACTTCAATACAGGGCACTTTCACCCCCTTCCTGCCCAGGCCAATTTTTACCTTTTAGCACTGTTGCATTTTGAATGACAATTGCACGGTCATGCAACACTGTACCTAAACCAAATTCATGTCATTTCCCCCCCCCCCCCCCCCACAAATAGAGCTTTCTTTTTGTGGCATTTGATCACCGCAAGGTTTTTTCTTTTTTTGCTAAACAAGACCGAAAAGTTTGAAAAAATGTTTTTTTGTTTATGTTATACAATTTTGTAAATAAATTAGTTTTTTTTCCTGCACTGATGAGCACTGATGAGACTGCACTGATGAGGAGGCACTGATGGGGTGGCACTGATGTGGTGGCACTGATAGGCGGCACTGATAGGCGGCACTGATAGGCACTGATATGTGGCACTGCTAGGTAGCACTGGTACGCAGCATTGGTGGGCACTGATAGGCAGCACTGCTGGGCACTGATAGGCGACACTGATGGGCACTTATAGGTGGCACTGATGGGCACTAATGGGCACTGATAGGTGGCACTGGTGGGCACTGATGGGCACTGATAGGTGGCACTGATGGGCACTAATGGGCACTGATAGGCGGCACTGGTGGGCAATAATGGGCACTGGTGGGTGGCACTGATAGATGGCAATGATGGGCACTGGGGGGCAGCACTGATAGGGAGGGCACTGGCAGGCAGCACTGATGGGGAGGGCAATGGGGGGCTCCCTGAGCCCTGATTGCCATCCCTGGTGGCCATAGTGGACATCTCTGGGGTCATGGGTGGGCATCCCTGGGTCATGGGTGGGCATCCCTGGTGGTTCTAGTGGTAACCCCCCCCCCAAGGGTCTGCACTGGTAATCAATGATCTGATTACCAGTGCTGACTCCCCCCCTGTCAGGGGAGCTGTCGATCGGCGCTCCTTTACTCGTGCCTGTCAGGCATGTACTGAGGAAAGCCAATCAACGGCTCTTCCTGTTTACTATGTGACCAGCCGTGATTGGACACGGCTGGTCACATGGTAAAGAGCCTACGTCAGTAGGCTCTTTACCGAGATCGGAGATGCAGGGAGTCAGACACGGGGCAAGTGCAAGTGCTCAGGCATGAGTGTCCATAAATTCTGTGACATCAATCCGTTTTGCCGTGGTTTGTGGGTAGATGAAATCACTTACCAGAACCAATGGGTCCTATATGCCTTATAGCACTAGGACCATTCGTGCTTTTTTGCCCCTGGGCTGGGATGGGTTCCCCTTTAAACTCCTATGGGCTGGTATGGTCTGGTAACAGGGTTCTCCTCACACCGTTATAGGGCCAATTGCAAAAGAAAAAGAGGCTCCAGATGGTGCAGTATCAACAGGTTAGTTTTTTTTCCCCACACTAGTGGGTTTTAAAAGCAGGAAAATGTACAGGTAAAAAATAGTGGTGGTCAGTGGTCGGCTGGTGCTGGCTGCACGTCCTCTCTGCACAGTGGCGAGCGGTGCTTCTGGCTTGCGTTCCACCTGACTGACGTAATAACGCTATGCGTTCCAAACTGAAGCGTTTCGTGACGCAAACTTCTCTAGCAATATACACCAAACTGAGCCTGTGCAGAGAGACTCCAGAGGCTCTGTTCTATCAGCAGATAGATTGGGGAATTTTGAGGAGGATAGGAGGATCAGAGAAGACAGGATCAAACAGCCTTTTTACACAATGCAGAGGCGTAACCCCTTAGGTTCCACAGTGAGTATAACAAGCATGCTTTACTGCATTTGTAGATTAATTTTATTGTGGTGGGTTTAGTAACACTTTAAGGAGAAAGGTGACTGAATACCATTGGTCTTGCTTGAATTTCTAAATTTTGGTGGAGCACCACATTCAAGATTTCAATTTAAGCGTAAGTGCCACACTTTATTGTACTAATGGTATTCACATACTAAGGGGTTGATTTACCAAAACTGGAGAGTGAAAAATCGGGTGCAGCTCTGCTAACAGTAGAAACCACTCAGCTTCCAGTTTTTTTTTTTTTTAGTTAAAGCTTTATTGAACAGGCTAAAGTTATTAGCTGATTGGCTACTATGCACAGTTGCACCAGATTTTGCACTCTCCGGTTTTAGTAAATGAACTCCTTAGTGTGGGCTAGCTGGTGATTTATTTAAATGTTTTCACTTTTTACATCAATAGCATTATTATTATTAATAGCATCGACATTCAGATGTAATCACTTCCACCCATAGGCCTTATATATACGTCTTCAGGTTGAAGTGGTTATACCAGGATCGTTGTTGCAGCTACAGTACAACCATGATTCTAGTACTGTTTTTTTCAGAAGCCGATTCTCTTTTTCGTAAAAATGATCAGAGATGCTATAGAGCCACCTAATCACTTTTACAGGTGGTGGAAAAAGGTCCACCCCTGCCACCCCCTTTACCGGACTGTCCCGTCCAGGTAAAGGTGGACGATCAGGTCGCATTCACTGAGAAGAGTGGCAGAACCCATGTTCCCATGCCTTGTTTTTTTCTGGTCGTATTTAGAGTTGTAGAGCATCTCTTCAAACTGATCTCAGTTTGATCAAATGCTTTGGAGGCCCTCGGAAAGATGTGGAGTTTAATAGACCCTAGATCTCTCCAAAAAGAGAACCAGTCATGGCCCATGCTATGGAAAACATCCCTTGTGATAGCAATAAATGTAATCAAATAAATAAATAAATAAATAAAGGTACAGTTTTAAAAAAATAAAGTTAAATAAACTAAATAAAAAAATTAAAAAATGAAGCACGCCAGCCCCCCATGCTCATGCATAAATGAGAATACTCATATAGGTCCCACACACATATGTAAACAGTGATCGCACCACACATGTGGGGTATTACTGCGAACGTCAAAGCAAGTGCAATAATTCTAGTGCCTGATTCCCCTGTGTAACTCTAAACTGTTAACCTGTAATTTTTTTAGGTTGTCACCCATGGATAATGTAATGTATCATAGTTTGTCTCCATTACTTGGCATACCTATCTTTTATATTTTACCAAAAGTTGGGTTTTGTATTGTGTTTGTGTTCAGTAAAATTTATTAAAGTGTTTTTTTTTTTTACTAAAAATTAAATAAATAAATATTTTTTTTTTTAAGAAATTGCAACACCCAACATTTTATTCTGTAGGGCCTCTGTGTAAAAAATATATAATGTTTGAGGGTTCTAAGTTAATTTCTTACAAAAGAAAAGCTGATTTTTACATGCATGAGAGAAATGTCAGAATAGGCTTAAGAGTCAAGTGGCTAGACTTACCTTCCAAAATGATCATGTCGAGGGGACTACACACTCACAGAAGGCCCGCCTATTCACGGAAACCTTACTGGATAATTACATGTCACAGTTGGTGGACTCTCCGACTAGAGAAAATGCAGTCCTGGATCTATTGATCACTAATGACCCAGACATAATCTCGGAGGTAGGAGTCCAGGACAACCTGGGCTCTAGCGATCACAGGATGATCACATTTAGTATAAATAACAATATAACAAGGCAAGTGGGGAACATAAGAACCCTAAACTTCAGAAGGGCAAACTTTCCAAAATTGTACTCATTGATGGAAAGGGTAAACTGGGACCAAACCCTGGGATCCCTGACCACAGAGGAAAAATGGGAATGCTTTAGGAACATATTAGGCAAAGGCATCTTGCAGTGCATTCCTATGGGAAATAAATTTAGAAGAGACAAAGCCAAACCTGGCTGGTTAAACCATAGCGTCAAAAAACTTATTAGGGGAAAAAAATTGGCCTTCAAGAAGTATAAATCAGAGGGCACAGTATCGACTTTCGAGCAATACAAGGAGGCAAATAAGAAAAGTAAACAAGAAATCAAGATGGCTAAAATCAACTTTGAGAGACAAATAGCGGAGGATAGTAAAAAAAACCCAAAGAAATTCTTTAAATATATCAACAGCAAAAAAACTAGGGCAGAGCATATTGCACACATAATTAACAATGATGGGAGGATGGTTACAGAGGACACTGAAAAAGCAACCGTGCTGAATGCTTTTTTCTCGTCAGTCTTTACACAGGAAACGGAGGGGTACACTGACCATGACTGTATGGTTAGTAGTAATACACAGGACTTGCCACTATGGCTAACAGAGGGTGAAATCAGGGAAAGGCTGGATAAACTTAACACAAACAAATCACCAGGCCCAGATGGCGTACATCCGAGAGTAGTCAAGGAACTCAGTAAGGTTATATCCAGACCCCTGATCTTTGCTAACAGTATTAGGACAGGAGATGTACCAGGGGATTAGAAGAAAGCTAACGTGATTCCGATATTCAAAAAGGGCCAGAGGCATATCCCGGGAAATTATAGGCCTGTCAGTTTGACATCAATAGTATGTAAACTTCTGGAGGGGATGATAAGGGACTATATCGTAGAGTTTGCTAAAGACAACAACATCATCAGCAGTAATCAGCACGGGTTTACAAATGGGCGTTCTTGTCAAACCAATCTATTAACATTCTACGAGGAGGTGAGCTGTGAGCTAGATAGGGGGAGACCAGTGGATGTGGTGTACTTGGATTTCGCTAAGGCGTTTGATACAGTTCCCCACAAGCGCTTAATTTATAAAATAAGGTCTGCAGGTATCGACAGCAGGGTTTGCTCTTGGATACGGAATTGGCTTAAAGGGCGTGTCCAAAGGGTGGTAATAAACAGCGCATACTCAGACAGGTCTGAGGTTGAAAGCGGGGTGCCCCAGGGCTCAGTCCTGGGACCAACCTTGTTCAATTTATTCATAAACAACATTGAGGTCGGGATCAGTAGTTCAATATCAGTTTTTGCAGATGACACAAAATTGGCCAGGGCAATAACTGCACAGCATGAAGCAGATATCCTACAGAATGACCTGGACAAAATTACAGAGTGGGCAACGACATGGCAAATGAGGTTTAACGTGGAGAAGTGTAAGGTTTTGCACTTGGGGACTAAAAACATAAAAACACAATAAACGTTAGGAGGGGAACCCTTGGGGGAATCAAAAATGGAGAAAGATCTGGGAGTCTTGGTCGATGATAGATTAGGCAACAGCATGCAATGTCAAGCGGCAGCTGCCAAAGCCAGCAGAATATTAGCATGCATAAAGAAAGGGATGTATTCCAGAGATAAGACTATAATCCTTCCACTTTATAAAACTCTGGTCCGACCGCATCTGGAGTATTCTGTCCAGTTCTGGTCGCCAGTCCTCAGGAGGGATGTTTTGGAGCTGGAGAGAGTCCAGAGAAGGGCAACTAAACTAATTAGGGGATTGGAGGACCTTGACTATGAAGAGCGTCTACAATCGCTCGATTTATTCTCCCTGGAGAAGAGACGTCTGAGGGGGGACATGATAGCAATTTATAAATATCTTAATGGGGATCCCAGCTTAGAAAAAAAGCTGTTCATTTGAAGGGATTGCATGAGGACTCGAGGGCATACAATGCGATTAGAGGAGAAGCGTTTTAACCTCAGGCAACGTGGGGGGTTCTTTACTGTTAGGGCTACAAGATTGTGGAATTCTCTACCACAAGAGGTGGTTTCTGCGGGTAGTATGGTGGCTTTCAAAAGACTCTTAGACTTACATCTCAAGGATCAGAACATTCAGGGGTATGTGAGATGATTACAGCCACACACACCTACACAGGTTGAACTGGATGGACTATTGTCTTTATTCAACCTCACCTACTATGTAACTATGTAACTATGTAAAATATTAGGGATGAAGTTTGGGTTTGCTGCTACCTGGGGAACATGATGAATCCATACGATGTGCAAAGATAACAAAGTTTTGGCTAAACATTTTGCAGGCTCACAACCAGAAATAAAGATCAGCCTATAGGCCACTTGATTAAAAAAAGAAAGAAGTTTTACATCTCTGTTCACGTGCAGTACATGCAAACACGTTAGAATACATACTTATCCTCATAAATGTTTTCTGCTAGGAATATCTGATGTTCAAACATCAGTACAGCAACTACTATTTGTCAACTATTTGTTGACAGACTCTCATTTCGGTCACTCACTGCTCAACTATTTGAGCTACACTTGGGCTACTTCTCCATGGTACTATATTTACCTTAATTATTTGGTTTAACATATTTTTACATGGGAGCTTTTCTTCTTTGTCTCTTTTTTCTTTCGTTTTCACTTCATTTCACATTAGATGTCCATACTATAACGCATGCTCATCATACTGGGCTGACAACTACCCCCTATACCTGCATGACCTCTTGCCATGTGTCTACCTATATACTACAGGTATTGTGGCTACTGCTTACCCCATTACCTATTTTTCTCTTTGTCCTTTTTTTCCACATTATCAAATCATTTTTCTCTCTGTATCTTCATATACCTCAGGTTTGCAACATTTTTCTACACATCCCATGAGTGCCCCAGTGTCTTATTGTGGATCATTGTGGCGCCCACCAACTCATGGCACTGTGGCCATCTTTTCCCTTATCTTTCAAGTATATATACCTAAAAAATATGTGTACATTGGAAATTAGGCATCTTCCCTTACTGGTATACTTTACCGGTTTTTAATTGACAGCTTATCTCTGTTTATATGAAGACCCAAGCGGTACGTATTTACCATTGATATATCTCAATAGAAGTGTATTCTTCCTATATATATTCTCAATTTATAGTATTATTTCTTTACCTGTTAGGTACATTACATGATTTGAATTTTGGTTGACCCCTGAAGAAGGATTTTCACCCGAAACGCGCAGGGTCTCTCCAGTTCTCCTCACCATTTGTACCCTCGAGTCTTCTATATTGAGTGTGAAATGTCATTGCATGCAATTTTAGCATATATTGTCATGTTTTTGTTTATTTTGTTAAAATTTTCCTTTTTTATGTATGTACAAAAATAAAGTATTGATGTTTTTTACTTATTAGTCTCCTCTTTCTCCAAGTGTTCAGTTGCATTTATAGTCCCACCAAATTGGGGTTTCCCTCTTTTTCCTGCTTACCGGGATGATGGCCACTGACACTTAGGTACTAGGTGATGGGGCAATACATACATCAGTACTGTGTACAAGTACCCGTAATGCAGTGAATAGCCTGTATCACTGGTCAGATGAGTCACAGAAGGCAGCATTTTAAAATATGTATAACCCAGCAACCATTCTATTATATAGAGGGCTCACAGCCTCTGTCAGTCTTTGCTGGGGTGAACTGAAAGTCTTGTGTAGGGAGAGATACTTCTTTTTTCTTTATTTCCATAATTTTGGCATTGGTATACATCCCTGTAGCAGCAAGGCTTCCTATGACATTTGCAGGTAGGCATTTTCAATTAAATCATATCCACTGTATGTATGTATGTATGTATTACGATCATTACCTATAACCATAGCTATAATAAAATGCTTTCAAATAAATATACCATTACCTGTTTGTTTCATGATAGTATATGCATCCAGGATGGTCATATTCACATAGATGGTTGCATTGTTAACCATGCTAACACCAACTGATGCTGTATGACTAACTGTTGTGGCAAGTGATGTAGAGATTTCTCTTGTAGTTGGCGTTGTTGGTCCTTTAGTCTTTGATGCTGTTGAACCTTCTACAGTAGGGGATATTGTCAGTTTAGGGAGTCCAGTTGAATTCAGTTTAGTTGTAGCACCTGTTACTGATATACTTTCAGTTGATAGTGCTTTTGTCCATTCTGTGGAATGTGTTGTTGTAATTTCCAAAGATTTTGATGTGGTATGATCTGAAAGGAATACTACCTGGTCTTTTGTTATTGAAGTTTGCTCTTCTGTAGTTGATGTTATGCCTTTGGAGGTCACAGAAGGGCCTACTTCTGCCGATAATGTTGAAAGCTGAGTAGTAATTTTTGTGGTAATATCTGAAGATAATCCCGATGTTGAACCCTCTGTAAATATGCTTGTAAAATGTTCTGTCAATGGCACCATTGTGCTTTTTGTAGTATGGGTTTTGGTGCCCTCAGACGTTATTACTGCAGTACCATTTATAGATGATGTTGTGGTTTCCTCTTCCTTTATTGTTGTGGCTGCCGCAACAGTTTTCTCTTCAGTTACCCCTGTTAAATCCACAGCAGATACTGATGAAGTACTTTCTGTAACTGATTTTGTAGTACCATCTTTTGATGTACTTTCAGCAGTTTCCACTAATATACTTTTTGTTGTTGATATATCACCTTCGGTATACAATGCTGTAGACCCCTTTGCTGTAGTTGTGGTAAATACTTTGTCTGCCCTTGTCCCTTCTATAGGTAATAATGGATGTTTTATTGTAACATTTTCAGTACTTGTTGCTTCTGTGCTCTTGGAACTTGTTGCTTTTGTGCTAACTAATGTTATACCTTCTGAAATTGTTGTGGCACCTTCTAAAACTGTTGACATCGTTGTGTCTTCTGTATATAGCTCTGTTGGGATTACCCATGTTGTAACATTTGTACTTTTAGACCTAACGTCATCTGTGGTTGACACTGTTTCTGTTGTGCCTTGAGAATCCATTGCTGTTGTTCCTTCAGTTTTTATTATTGTTGTTCGTTCTGTAATTTTAGTGATTGAGGGTTTACTTGTTATGTCTGTTACAGTTGTACTTTCCTTAAATATTTGGGCGGTGGTTTCAGAAACTGGTATTGTTGATCGTAATTTGGTTATTAAAATTGTAGTGCCTATAGTTGATGGTACTGACGTTTCTATAGTTGGTAGTGCTGTGCCTACTGAAGGTGTTTGTTTGGTGCCTTCTGTTATTAATATACCTATGCTTGTTGGTCTTTCAGTAGTTTCCACTGTAGTGCTCTCTGCTGTTGGCACTTTAGTTACTTTTGTGGTAACTTCTGGAATTATTGAACCTTTTGTTATATCTTTTGTTGTCCCGGTTGTTATCTGGGTCCTTGCTGCTGAACTTGTTAATGCTGTTGTTTTATCTGTATAACTTTTCTCTATGATTACTGTAGTTCTAGCAACTGTTGGTGTTTCTGCTGTTGTATATTTTGAAGTCACTATACCTTCAATTGTTTCTGAAGTACCTTCCCTAGTTATCTTGGTGCCCACATCTGTAAATATTGTTGTTGCAGCTGACATACCCTGTGAGGTTGTTACAATTGTTACAATTGTATTTTCCATTGTTGTTGGTGTGCTGCTTTGTGTAATTGCTATACTTTCTGCAGTTGTGACTGCCCCTCCTGTCGTTATTTGTTCTGTGTTTGTAGTTAAAGCTGTTGTTTCAAGCGTAGTTCCTTCATTAGTTACTGTTGTTCCACCTTCAGCTGTCATTCCTGTAACAGACTCTGCTATTGTGACTTTTGTAGTTGTAGCCATGGATGTAGTCTCTGCCATTGTTGGTAATATTTTACTATCTAAATTTGTTTTGGCTGTATTTTTATCTGTTACTGGATTGGTAGTTTTGGTAATTATTGTTGTTGAACCTTCCATAGTTTGCACTGTTGTACTGTCTGTAGTTATTTGTGTTGATCCCTTTGTAATTATTGGTGTTGAGACTTGAGTGGAGACTTCCGATTTAGTATCTGAAGTCGGGGCTAAAATATTTAAGGTAGTTAATGTTGGGATGACATCCGTAGTTGCTGCTGCTGTGCCTTCACTAACTGCTGTTGCTATAGCTGTTGCACATTCTGTAGTTGCTTCTGTTTTGTTTGTTATTACCCTTGTTGATACTATTGTTGAATCTGCTAAGCTTTTAGTGGACAGTTCTGTTGTTCCTTCTGATGTACCTTTTGTAAATATTGGTGTAGGGCCTTTTGTGAATGCTGATGAACCTACACTAGAGGGTGTTGTTTTACTTTCCAAAGTTGTTAGGGCTGTATTTTGTGTACTTATTGGTGTGGTGGCCTCTGTAATAGCTGGAGTTATACTTGCTATTCCTGTTGTGATATCTGGAATTTTAACTGTTGTGCCTTCTGTAATACTGGCTGTTTCACCTGCAGTAGTTGTGACTAATGTTGAAAATATAATGGTACTTTGTGTTGTTGCTATTGTGTCTTTAGATTCTGTTGTTGTTAACCCTGTTGCTACTTGTGTTGAGCTTGGAGTGGCATTTGTTGTGGACAGTGCTGTCAATATTTCTGTAGTTGCTGCAGTTATTGCTGAAGTTCCTTCTTTGGTTGCTGTTGTAACACCAATTGAAGGATCTGCTGTTGTAACATTTGTAAATGTAGTTATTGCATTTATAGGTGCTTTTTTGGATGCATCTTCAGTAGCCAATCTTGTGGTACCTTCTGTAACTGTTGTTCCTTCATTAGTTGTTACTGCTTTTCCTTCTGTAGTCATCATACTAGAGCCTACTGTAGTTGAGGCTGAAGTGCCCTCTGTGGTTGATTTTGGTGTGCCATTGTTAGTTTCTGTTGTTGCCTGTGTAAACATGTTGCCCTTTTCTGTGGATATTGCAGTTGTGTGTTCTGTAGTCACTACTGAAATTCCCTCTGAAGAAGCTGTTGTTGTATCAGCAGCACTTTCTGTTACTTTACCTTTTGTAGTTACTGCTATTGGTGTAAGCAGAGTCGTTAATAATGTGCTCTCTGTTAAGGTTGTTGCTGAAGCTTTTGTGTCTTCTGTGGTTTTGGGTGTGGTACCTTCTATCGTGGTTACTAATATACCTTCTGTAGATGATATTTGGGCACTTTTTGTATTTATTTGGGTCGTGCCTTCTGTAAGTGCTGAAAATGAATTTACACTGGATGTTTCCCTTTCTGAAGTCGTTAAATCTCTCTTTTCTGTAATTATCGGTGTGGTGACCCCTGCTGATGTTGAACTTTCTATAGCAGTCACTGTTGTGACTTGGGTGGTAGTGGCCTCTGATACTGCAACTGTTGAGGCTTCAGTAGATCCAACTGGTTCAGAAGTTGTACCTAATGTGGTTAATGCCATGCTAACTTCTGGTGTTGCTGATGTTAAGGCTCCAGTGGTTTCTGTACCTGCCACTGTTGACACCTGAGTTGAAAATAGTGCACTATTTGTACGTAACACAGTTGTTCCTTTTGTGGTTGTGGCTGTTATACCTTCTGCAGATGTCACTGATGGTTTTTTTTCCGTTGTTATTACATGAGTTGGTGTTTCTGTTATTGTACCCAACTCTGTTGTAACAGATGTAACTGAAGTAGTTGTTACTGAAGTGCTCTCTGAAATGGATGTTATGTCCCCAGTAGTTGTCATTGTTTCCTCATTTATAGTTGACATGATTGAACCCCCTGTAGGTAATGTTGGAGTGCCTTGTGAAGTAATTGTTATTGGGATACTGCTAGCTTCTGCTGCTGCCATACTTGTTGTTTTGCCAAGCACTGTTGGGTTCTGTGTAGATAATACTGAAGTTCCCTCTGGCAATGAGCTACTCGTTATTATAATTCCTGTAGTTAATATTGTAGTGCCTTCTGGAGTCACTGTTGTTGGCATAATGCTAGTTTCTGCTGACATTATTGAAACACTTGTGGATAATTCTGTTGTATGGACTGTAGCTGCTGCTGATGAACCCTCAGAAGCTGGAGCTGACGTACCCTGTGAAGTTGGTACAATTGTATTTTCCATTATGGTCGGTGTGCTGCCTTGTGTAATTGCTATACTTCCTGCAGTTGTGACTGCTCCCTTTGTCGTTATTTGTTCTGTGCTTGCAATTATAGCTGTTGTTTCAAATGTAGTTCCTTCAGTAGTTGCTGTTGGATTGGTAATTGTTGCTGTTGAAGTTGTTCCTAATGTGGTTGATGCCATGCTGTCTTCTGGTGTCGCTGATGTTAAGGTTTTGGCGGTTTCTGTACTTGCCATTGTTGCTACCTGAGTTGAAATTAGTGCACTATTTGTGTTTAACACAGTTGTTATTTCTGTGGTTGTGGCTGCTGTACCTTCTGTAGATGTTGCTGATGTTTTTTCTTCAGTTGTTATTACATGAGTTGGTGTTTCTATTGATGTCCCTGATGTTGTTGTTACTGAAGTAGTTGTTACTGAAGTGCTGTCTGAAATGGATGTTATGCCCCCCGTAGTTGTCATTGTTTCCTCATTTTTAGTTGCCATGGTTGTACCTTCTGTAGTTAATGTTGAAGTGCCTTGTGGAGCAATTGTTATTGGGATACTGCTGGCTTCTGCTGTTGCCATACTGGATGTTTTCCCAAACACTGTTGTGGCTTCTGTTTGCAATGTCATTTCATGGTCTGTAGTTACTCCTGTTGTCCCTTCGATAGTTGTTGTTCCTGTAAATACTGTTGTGACTCCTTTGGAATCTACTGTTTTATCTTTTGTTGTTGCTGCTACTGATGCCACAGCACTAGTTAATACTGTAGTCCCTATTGAACTTATGTTGTTGTCATACCTATTTGTTACTGTTGTTACTTCTGTTTTTAATGTGTCACCTTTAGAAGATGACACTGGTTGTGTAACAGATGACACTGGGATGCTTTCTGTGGTAGTAACTTTTGTACTTATTATATTTTCTGTGGTCATTTTTGAACTTTCTACTGTTGTACCCTCAGTATTTGCTACCTTTGTATCTTTTGTAGTCATACCTGTTTTACCATTGCTAGTTTCTGTTGTATCTTTTGTAGTTTTAATAGATTTAGTTTCAGTATATACTGTTGTAGTTGCTGATGTTTCTTGAAAAACCGTTGTGCGTTCAGTACTCACTGAAGTTGTGCCCGCAGTAGTTGTTTCTGGTATTTTTTGAGGTGTTGATTTTATATTTTCATTTGTAGGTGATATTGATGCGGTCAAGCCTTTTGTGATTGTCGTTGCAGGAGTACTTTTTGTAATTGCTGCTGTTGTAGATTGGGACATTTCTGCATTCATGTTTTTGCTAGTTGTTAATTTTTCCTCTTCTGTATCCAGTTTAACTGTGCTTTCCGAATGTGATGGTGGTACAATATGCGTTGTCATTACTGTTGCCCCTTTTATAGCATCTTTTGTGGTTAGATCTTCAGTGCTCTGAGTTGAAAGTGTTGCAGATCTGCTGATACTTGGAGATGTTGCAGGGACTGCTGTGTTTAAAGATGTTTTTTCATCTGGAACTGATGAAGGTAATTTTGTTGTTGCATTTGTTGCTTCACTCTGTGCCACTATTTCTGTCACTGCAAAATATTAACAATAAGCATAAAAGATTAACTTATAAAAAATTAACTAAACACTCCTGTATCACAGTTTAACAAACGCCAAGCTTCCTAAAGTAATCAAAAAACTTTATTCTCCTTCTAGCCAGGCTTTTTTCAACCTGATTAACTGTTACTGAGCCAAAGCTTCTTCTCTGCCTGACAAGTTATAGCTCTTCAATGGTATCAAGTACAATGAAGTACAAGCAGCAGTTTGAATGGCCCAGAGTGACAGCTAGGGAGAGCATAATTGTAATGTCCAGCAAGATGGAGGGGAATGAGGGGCCAGCAGTTTTTGTGGAGCCCCCAACACAGCTGCATATGTAGTGGAAGGAGGTGCAGCATTTGAAACAGGAGGAGCGCTGGTATGTATTATTCAGGAGATATGGAATTATATAGAGCGGGGGGGTTTGAAAAATGTTGCTGAAGGTGAACCTGCACTTTAAATACAAATAAATAAATATGCTCTTGGGGATTTGGGTTAAAAAAAAAAACATTATTGACAGAATGTTGCAAATCAGTTCCTAATATAAGACATGGCGAATAAAAAGAGAGACCATCCAGAAGCACCCATCTTGTTGTCACCCCTATTCTTTTCCCATTCTGTTCAGCCACTGGTAGCACAGACAAAAATGTGTGTTATTTCTCAATAAAGGGGAGCATGTGACTTTTTTTCCTTCTGTGCTAGTACTTGATGATTGGCCGCTCAGGCACCAAGCATTGCCAAAAAAGGGAGGGGTGAAAATTCTTAGCCCTGTGTAAGCTCCAAGTCTTAGAGCTCAGACAGGGCT
This sequence comes from Pelophylax lessonae, assembly GCF_965119305.1. NCBI lineage: Eukaryota > Metazoa > Chordata > Amphibia > Anura > Ranidae > Pelophylax > Pelophylax lessonae. Next base: position 89,506,980 of record NC_138774.1, read on the forward strand.
TCTTCTTATTACTCCAGGTAGCAAATCAGAGCAGCAAGGGAGCAGAAGGCAGGAGAGTATGTGCCGCTATCATAGCATGAACTTTTACCTTTTTACATGTATAGGCAAACTCAGGATTACTTTAAAGCCTGACTTAGGGAGGGTGGCTTGATCTGTACAAGAACCTAAGTGTAAGGGATACAGCAGCAGAGAAAAGATGATTATTCCAGTGAAAAAAAGATGCTTTTGTATTTTTACAAATACAGCACAATTTATTTATTAATTTTTTTTTTTTTCTATATGTAGAAAAGTAGTGGAGTTGGACTTTATGTAATGAGTAAATAAATGGTGGGGTCAAATGAACTTTACTTCTAACAGTTTGGTCATAATATTGGATGGCTCCAGTAGTTTTAATAAGGTCCTACAATAAATTCCCATTTTCTAAACTTGCAAAGGAAATTGTAATACACAAGCTGGCAATTTTTTGTTATCCTGGCTATACATGCCTGAATTTCGCAATAGTTTTTTTTACAATATTAGGTTCAGTTCCATTTCTAAAATATCCTTTCAATTTTCAAACAAGTGTTTGCAGTCTTGCTTTAATCGTATTATAATGGTAATTCCAATAGTGACTATGTGACTTTTGAAATTAAATAAACACATTTCTCTCTCTCTCTCTGTATATATATATATATATATATATATACACAGTATCTCACAAAAGTAACACTGAAGGAATGACACTTTGCTACAATGTAAAGTAGTGAGTGTACAGCTTGTATAACAGTGTGAATTTGCTGTCCCCTCAAAATAACTCAACGCACAGCCATTAATGTCTAAACTGCTGGCAACAAAAGTGAGTACACCCCTAAGTGAAAGCATCCAAATTGGTCCCAAAGTGTTAATATTTTGTGTGGCCACCATTATTTTCCAGCACTCCTTTAACCCTCTTGGGCATGGAGTTCACCAGAGCTTCACAGGTTGCCACTGGAGTCCTCTTCCACTCCTCCATAATGACATCATGGAGCTGGTGGATGTTAGAGACCTTGCCCTCCTCCACCTCCAGTTTGAGGATGGCCCACAGATGCTCAATAGGGTTTAGGTCTGGAGACATACTTGGCCAGTCCATCACCTTTACCCTCAGCTTCTTTAGCAAGGCGGTGGTCATCTTGGAGGTGTGTTTAGGGTATTTTTCATGTTGGAATACTGCCCTGTGGTCCAGTCTCTAAAAAGAGGGGATCATGCTTTACTTCAGTATGTCACAGTACATGTTGGCATTCATGGTTCCTTCAATGGACTGCAGCTCCCCAGTGCCAGCAGCACTCATGCAGCCCCGGACCATGACACTCCCACCACCATGCTTGACTGTAGGCAAGAGACACTTGTCTTTGTACTCCTCACCTGGTTGCGACCACACATGCTTGACACCATCTGAACCAGATAAGTTTATCTTGGTCTCATCAGACCACAGGACATGGTTCAAGTATTCCATGTCTTTAGTCTGCTTGTCTTCAGCAAACTTCTGGGGCTGCTTTTCTTCCTTCTGGGAATACAACCATACAGACCAATTTGATGCAGTGTGCGAAGTATAGTCTGAGCACTGACAGGCTGACCCCCCCCTCCCACCCCTTCAACCTCTGCAGCAATGCTTGCAGCACTCATATGTCTATTTCCCCCAAAGACAACCTCTGGATATGACGCTGAGAATGTGCACTCAACATCTTTGGTTGACCATGGCAGGGCCTGTTCTGAGTGGAACCTGTCCTGTTAAACCACTGTATGGTCGTGGCCACCGTGCTGAAGCTCAGCTTCAAGGTCTTGGCAAGCATCTTATAGCCTAGGCCACCTTCATGTAGAGCTACAATTCTTTTTTTCAGATCCTCAGAGAGTTCTTTGCCATGAGGTGCCATGTTGAACTTCCAGTGACCAGTATGAGAGAGTGAGAGTGATAACACCAAATTTAACACGTTTGCTGCCCATTCACATCTGAGACCTTGTAACACTAACGAGTCACATGACACTGGGAGGGAAAATGGCTAATTGGGCACAATTTTGACATTTTCACTTAGGGGTGTACTCACTTTTGTTGGCAGCCTTTTAGACATTAATGGCTGTGTGTTGAGTTATTTTGAGGGGACAGCAAATTTACACTGTTATACAAGCTGTACATTCACTACTTTACATTGTAGCAAAGTGCCATTTCTTCAGTGTTGTCACATAAGAAGATATAATAAAATATTTACAAAAATGTGAGGGGTGTACTCACTTTTGTGAGATACTATATATATATATATATATATATATATATATATACTGAACAAAAAATATAATGCAACACTTTTGTTTTTGCCCCCATTTTTCATGAGCTGAACTCAAAGATCTAAGACCTTTTTCTATGTACACAAAATAACTATTTCTCTCAGATATTGTTCACAAATCTGTCTAAATCTGTGTTAGTGAGCACTTCTCCTTTGCCTAGATAATCCATCCACCTCACAGGTGTGGCATATAAAGATGCTGATTCGACAGCATGATTATTGCACAGGTGTGCCTTAGGCTGACCACAATAATAAAAGGGCACTCTAAAATGTGCAGTGATGCATTATCTCGGCAAAAGAGAAGGGCTCACTAACACAGATTTAGACAGATTTGTGAACAATACTTGCCTTTTTTGTACATAGAAAAAGTCTTAGAGCTTTGAGTTCAGCTTATGAAAAATGGGGGTAAAAATAAAAGTGTTGCGTTTATAATTTTGTTCAGTATATATACTGTATATCTATATATATCTATATATATATATATATATATATATATATATATATATATATATATATTTATACAGTGTATATATATATATATATTATATATATATATATATATATATATATATATATATATATATATATATATATATATATATATATATATATATATATATATATATATTGTGACAGGAAGTCAGGTAAATCTGTGGATGTTGTCACAGACAGGAGATACATTTCCACCTGGTTTAGAAAATTCACCAATTACTATAGGAAGTCGGCTGCAGAGGTAGCCAGAAAGGTGTAAGGATGTTGAAAAGACTTCAGCTGTTCAGAATGAGGCAATTAAGGCCTCTATAAGTTATCCAGAGGATGATTACTGATGGCTGCCTCCTGAAGCTGTGTGAGTATAGGAGAGCAGTCAGAGGAATGCCTCCTGAAGCAATGTGCCCTGAGGAGAGCAGTAAGACTGAAGACTTCTAAAGGTGAGGTGATGAACTTTTTCTGTGTGAAGAAAAACAAATGGACATTTTCTGTGTGAAGAAAAACAAATGGACATTTTCTGTGTGAAGAGAAAATAAATGGACTACTGAGTGTCTGCTGTAGGATCAGCAGTGTCTGCCCAGCAGTAGGTTGGGGCAGACTCCCTAGGTAGGTTCCTGTGTGTGAAGGTAGACGCCCACAGTGGCAAGGATTTATTTTGATTTGAATTATGCTGTTTTTGATGCTTGCACTTGTGTGAAGAAAATTGCAAGAATAAACCACAGACTGTTGTTTTCAACTACTCCTCGGCTATCTCTCTGTGTAACGAACCCCCCCAAGGGGTCATCCACACCCACCACCGAGCTAATCCCTCACATATGGTGGAGGTATGCATTGGGCAGAAGCAGAGATCCCTGCAAAGAAGTTCATCTGTTCTATGAACTTTGTCTGGTGCATGAGACTGCACAATCTGTGTGTGCAGGAGAGGAGATCATGCAAGAGAGAGAAAAGCTACTTGCTTTAAAGACAGTGTTCTCAAAATTTTTTGCTGGACTTTGAAAAATGTATTGTGGAGTGACTAAAGATGGGGCGGTCAAAACGCCGGAAAGAAGCAAAGATGGCGGTGATGAGAGACCGAATTCTATGGATGGAGGGGATGTTACCGCATGAACGAGCCCCATACATGCCTGAACAGAATCTGCTGAGGAGAAAGACTGTTGTTCCTAGCAACACTGGTGCAAATGGACCAGTTATGGAGATGCAGTGTTCTCAGATGGAAAGTAAACCCAAAATGGAGGAGATGCGGAAACAACTGATTATATCGATTGCAGCTCAACAGCAGGCAAATGCAGCTCAACAGCAGGCAAATGCAGCTCAACAGCAGGAAAATGCGGATTTTCAGCAGAGCTTTGCAGCTCAACAACAGGCTCACCAAGAGAGCATTGCAGCTCAACAACAGGCTCACCAAGAGAGCATGGCAGTTTACCGAGCGGACATGGTAGGATTGGAACAGAGACACCAGCAGCAAATGGAGGCCATTGTTTTGGGGGAAACCGAGTCTTTGTGCATGGCTGAGCTGGATGTCTGGAAAAGACCACTGGAAGAAAAGGAAGTCCTGCATGTTGCAGAGATTGAGGTTCGGGAGACAAATTTACTGAATGTACAACAATCCTCTAGGCACAAGGAACAAGCCCTGGAGTTGCTTAGGATGGAGCAGGAAAAGAGTGAACGACTCAGGTCTCAGGTGTTACAGTGGGAAGAATCCACTGCTCTTCTTTTTGTCGAGTTGCAAAAATGTCAAGAGACTATATGGGAGAAAGATGCTATCCTCATGGAAAAGGAAATTGAGTTTCAGACTTTGCAGAAGCAAAGTATGGGTGATATGTTTGAGTTGCGTAATCAGCTGGCACAAAGTCTTCAGTCTTTAGAAGCTACCAAAATAGACCTGCAGGATGTGAGGGAACATAATGTCTCTCTGAAAACTACCTTGTCTCTCAGCTCCAAGGAGAAAAAGGAGAGAGAGGCTAAATTACTGATTACTGCGTATGAGCTCACCATTTTGAGCAATGTGGTAGATGAATTACGTACAGACTGTGAAAGTTGGAAAGCTGAAGCCCAACGTGTCCAGCAGCAGCTAAAGAAGAAAGAAGCCTGTGTGGCAGAATTACATTCTCATTCCCAGAAACTAGCCAATGAGGTGAAGGCTCTTATGCAGGGAAAAGGAGATTCTGAACACAAGAGGAAAAAAGTAGAGGTACAGCTGCAGGAATTGCAAGTCAAAGTATCAGAAGGTGACCGATTGTGTGCTAAGCTGTCAGAGAAGGCAAACCGACTGCAGGTTGAGTTGGACAATGTCACAAATCAGCTTTCTCAAGCAGACAGCAAATCTAGAAAATTTGCCAAAGATTTCTCTATCTTGGAATCGCAGCTGCAAGACACTCAGGAACTCTTACAGGAAGAGAGATGTCAAAGGCTGAGTTTTAGCACAAAACACAAACAAATGGAAGATGAGAAAAATGGCTTCCTGGAACAATTAAAAGAGGAGGAGGAAGCAAAGAAAAACCTATCAGAGCAAGTCTCAACACTGCAAGCTCAGATAGGGGATATGAAAAAGCGAATGGAAGAAAGCGTTGGTTCATTAAAAAAGGTTGAAGAGGTGAAAAAGAAACTGCAGAAAGACCTTGAAGCTGCTAATCAACGCTATGAGGAAAAGGCAGCTGCTTATGACAAGCTTGAGAAGACCAAAACAAGACTTCAGCAGGAATAGGATCAACTGAGTGTGGATCTTGATCGCCAGAGTCAGATTGTGTCCAACCTGGAGAAGAAGCAAAAGAAGTTTGATCAGATGCTTGGGGAGGAGAAGACTGTGTCTTCAAAATATGCAGAAGAACGTGACCGTGCAGAAGCAGAGGCTCGTGAGAAAGAGAGCAAAGCCTTGTTCGTGGCTCGCTCCTTGGAAGAAGCTCTAGAGTTTAAGGCTGAACTAGAAAGAGTTAACAAACAGCTGTGTACAGAGATGGAAGATTTAGTCAGCTCCAAGCGAGCCTTAGAACAGCAAGTAGAAGAGATGAAGACTCAGTTGGAAGAACTTGAAGAGGAATTACAGGCAACAGAGGATCTTTCCCAAAGATGGGATAGTGTGCCTGATGCAGTTTCTAAAAGGATCGGTGTTTTGGGGTCTGTCCTGAGTAAGCATCAGAAATTTGATGACATGTTGCTTGAATCACCCCTCTGGATTAAACAGTTCCTTCAAAAACTTCAAGCACTGGAAAATGTATCATTAGAACTTCAGCAAACAAAGGAGCTGTGTAAGAAAAGTGATGATTTCTCATTTCCGGCTGAAAGTCTAGTAAAGAAGGCAAGTGATATAAAGCTGGGAGAAAAAAGCAAACGCCACCTAGTGGAGAAAACTAAGGCTGTTGATGAAAACGTGAAGCAAATTAATAAGTGCCTTTCCGAGAATATTACCAAAATGGAACTGGTGAAAGACAGGTGGCAGAAGTTTGATCGTGATCTTGAGATACATTCCATGTGGAGTTCAGATAAAGAAAAGGAACTAGGTGAGCTTGAACGGTCAAATAGTTCAGCAGATATGCAATTCAACCAAATCAAGGAAATACTAAAGGAGCTACAAGGGAAAAGTAATGCAATAGCAGAAAGTGCATTGAAGAAACCGGTAATAGACTGTGTTGTTGCAGTTCCATGCTTATTCACTGATGCAGAGAGGAGGTCTGTAATAGGTACCACACAGATCGCTGGGCTCAACTGTCTACGGCTAATTAATGAAACTACTGCCTTTGACCCATATGTTGGTGGAAGGAAAGTTGATGATGTTCTGGTTGGCTACTTCTGTGAAGAATTTGGCAAGAAATATAAACTGGATATCAAATCAAATATTAGGCCTTTACTGCGACTCGCTCAGGAGGGCGAAAAACTTAAGAAGTTGATGAGTGAAAATGCTTCAGATCTGCCTCTAAATATTGAATGTTTTGTGAATGATATTGATGTCTCTGGAAAAATGAACAGGGGTCACTTTGAAGAAATGGGTGACAGCCTATTGTCGCAAATTGAAGGCCCTTGGCACAGCATCTTAGAGCAAACCAAGCTCAAGAAGGAAGATCATTCTCTTTTACAACAAAGAGTCAATGATTATGTACAGCTGTATGGAGAGGCAACTCAAGTCACAGAGGGACATCAAGAGTCCCTGTCCAAAATAGGGGTCCTTCAAACCTTAAAAGAAACAGTAGTGGGAGCAATTAGCGTGGATAAAAACAAAACAGATCCTCTAGAAAAAGTACAGACACTACTTGGAACAAAGCTAAGTGAAGCAGAGGTTCTCAAAGCTTGTTGGAAATCATTTATTGATTGCAGAGAGAGGTGGCTCAAGACTGTTGAAGACATTAAGACTAGCACAATTGAGTTGCCTGTGGATCACGGTCCTCCATGGCGGATAGGACAGACGGTTATGCAGGACAAACTTGAGAAGGAGAGAAATGATGCCAAAAATGCAGTTGAAGAAGAAGTACATGAGATGAGGAACAAGCTGTGTAGCATTTATGAGAAATCTGTCAATGAAGATGACAGAAACAGTTTCATCCTAAAGCTTGAAGATACAGAGAATTGGCTATATGAAGATGGAGAGGATCAGCCAAAACAAGTGTATATAGACAAGCTAACGGACTTAAAGAAAGAGCCAACCCGACAAGCATTTCAACAAAGGGTAGCAGTTGTTAATGAACTTGGGAGGGAAATTACTTCATATCAGCATGAAAGACAGTGGCTGATGGAAAAAGCAAAGCAGATTTCTCAGAAGGATGTATCTCTGGCAGCTGAAGCAGACATTACTTGGGAAGATACTAGGAGGCTTATCAGTGAGAGTCAAGAGCCGTGCCTGACACATGCGTGCCTGGCAACCTGTGTCCCAACCCTAGGGTTGAAACAAGAGGGGGGGGGGTATGTGACAGGAAGTCAGGTAAATCTGTGGATGTTGTCACAGACAGAAGATACATTTCCACCTGGTTTAGAAAATTCACCAATTACTATAGGGTGTCGGCTGCAGAGGTAGCCAGAAAGGTGTAAGGACGTTTAAAAGACTTCAGCTGTTCAGAATGAGGCAATTAAGGCCTCTATAAGTTATCCAGAGGATGATTACTGATGGCTGCCTCCTGAAGCTGTGTGAGTATAGGAGAGCAGTCAGAGGAATGCCTCCTGAAGCGATGTGCGCTGAGGAGAGCAGTAAGACTGAAGACTTCTAAAGGTGAGGTGATGAACTTTTTCTGTGTGAAGAAAAACAAATGGACATTTTCTGTGTGAAGAGAAAATAAATTACATAGTAGTTACATAGTAGGTGAGGTTGAATAAAGTCAATAGTCCATCGAATTCAACCTGTGTAGGTGTGTGTGGCTGTAATCATCTCACATAGCCCTTAATGTTCTGATCCTTGAGATGTACGTCTAAGAGTCTTTTGAAAGCCACCATACTTCCCGCAGAAACCACCTTTTGTGGTAGAGAATTCCACAATCTTGTAGCCCTAACAGTAAAGAACCCCCCACGTTGCCTGAGGTTAAAACGCTTCTCCTCTAATCGCATTGTATGCCCTCTTGTCCTCATGCAATCCCTTGGACTGAACAGCTTTTTTTCTAAGCTGAGATCCCCATTGAGATATTTATAAATTGCTATCATGTCCCCCCTCAGGCGTCTCTTCTCCAGGGAGAATAAATCGAGCGATCGCAGACGCTCTTCATAGTTAAGGTCCTCCAATCCCCTAATCAGTTTAGTTGCCCTTCTCTGGACTCTCTCCAGCTCCAACACATCCCTCTTGAGGACTTGCGACCAGAACTGGACAGAATACTCCAGATGCGGTCGGACCAGAGTTTTATAAAGTGGAAGGATTATAGTCTTATCTCTGGAATACATCCCTTTCTTTATGCATGCTAATATTCTGCTGGCTTTGGCAGCTGCCTCTTGACATTGCATGCTGTTGCCTAATCTATCATCAACCAAGACTCCCAGATCCTTCTCCATTTTTGATTCCCCCAAGGGTTCCCCTCCTAACGTGTATTGTGTTTTTATGTTTTTAGTCCCCAAGTGCAAAACCTTTCACTTCTCCACGTTAAACCTCATTTGCCATGTCGTTGTCCACTCCGTTATTTTGTCCAGGTCATTCTGTAGGAAATCTTCTTCATGCTGGGCAGTTATTGCCCTGCCCAATTTTGTGTCATCTGCAAAAACTGATATAGAACTACTGATCCCGTCCTCAATGCTGTTTATGAATAAATTGAACAAGGTTGGTCCTAGGACAGAGCCCTGGGGGACCCCGCTTACTACCTCAGACCAGTCTGAGTATGCGCTGTTTACTACCACCCTTTGGACACGCCCTTTTAGCCAGTTCCGTATCCAAGAGCAAACCCTGCTGTCGATACCTGCAAACCTTATTTTATAAATTAAGCGCTTGTGGGGAACTGTATCGAACGCCTTAGCGAAATCCAAGTACACCACATCTACTGGTCTTCCCCTATCTAGCTCACAGCTCACCTCCTCGTAGAATGTTAATAGATTGGTTTGACAAGAACGCCCATTTGTAAACCAGTGCTGATTACTGCTGATGATGTTGTTGTCTTTAACAAACTCTATGATATAGTCCCTTATCATCCTCTCCAGAAGTTTACATACTATTGATGTCAAACTGACAGGCCTATAATTTCCCGGTATATGCCTCTGACCCTTTTTAAATATCGGAATCACGTTAGCTTTCCTCCAATCCCCTGGTACATCTCCTGTCCTAATACTGTCAGCAAAGATCAGGAACAGTGGTCTAGATATAACCTTACTGAGTTCATATAACCTTACTGAGTTCCTTGAGTACTCTCGGATGTACGCCATCCGGGCCTGGTGATTTGTTTGTGTTAAGTTTATCCAGCCTTTCCCTGATTTCACCCTCTGTTAGCCATAGTGTCAAGTCCTGTGTATTACTACTAACCATACAGTCAAGGTCAGTGTACCCCTCCTTTTCCTGGGTAAAGACTGATGAGAAAAAAGCATTCAGCACGGTTGCTTTTTCAGTGTCCTCTGTAACCATCCTCCCATCATCGTTAATTATGTGTGCAATATGCTCTGCCCTAGTTTTTTTTGCTGTTGATATATTTGAAGAATTTCTTTGGGTTTTTTTTTACTATCCTCCGCTATTTGTTTCTCAAAGTTGATTTTAGCCAGCTTGATTTCGTGTTTACTTTTCTTATTTGCCTCCTTGTATTGCTCGAAGGCCGATACTGTGCCCTCCGATTTATATTTCTTGAAGGCCAATTTTTTTCCCCTAATACGTTTTTTAATGTTACGATTTAGCCAGCCAGGTTTGGCTTTGTCTCTTCTAAATTTATTTCCCATAGGAATGCACTGCGAGATGCATTTGTTTATTATGTTCCTAAAGCATTCCCATTTTTCCTCTGTGGTCAGTGATCCCAAGGTTTGGTCCCAGTTTACCCTTTCCATCAATGAGTACAATTTTGGAAAGTTTGCCCTTCTGAAGTTTAGGGTTCTTATGTTCCCCACTTGCCTTGTTATATTGTTATTTACACTAAATGTGATCATCCTGTGATCGCTAGAGCCCAGGTTGTCCTGGACTCCTACCTCCGAGATTAGGTCTGGGTCATTAGTAATCAATAGATCCAGGACTGCATTTTCTCTAGTAGGAGAATCCACCAACTGTGACATGTAATTATCCTGTAAGGTTTCCATGAATAGACGGGCCTTCTGTGAGTGTGCAGTCCCCTCTTCCCAGTCAATGTCGGGATAATTGAAGTCCACCAATATGATGACTGATCCCAGTTTTGCCACTTTACCCAGTAGTGCTAAAAATTCCAGCTCTACCTCCTCCTCTTGTTTAGGTTGCCTATAGCAAACCCCCACATTTACTTTTCCCTTTTCTCCTTCCCTATGGAGTTCTACCCACACAGATTCTAAATCCATGCTCATCCCATCCGTAATGTCACTCCTCTCTATCCCCTTTACATTGTTCTTGACATAGAGACATACCCCTCCCCCTCTTTTTCCTACCCTGTCCCTCCGGTATATCGAATACCCATGGATATTGGCCAGCCAGTCATGTGAGGGGTCGAACCAAGTCTCTGTTATTCCCACAAGGTCTATGTCATCCTCATGTACTAACATTTCCAACTCATTCATTTTATTAGCTAGGCTCCTGGCATTAGCATATACCTCTCATAGTTTTACGGAAGTTAAACGTGATTGGCGGTTATGTTTATTCCTGTTTGGTCTGAAATTTTCCCACAAAGACCTGCCAATTGACGTTGTGGACCTACTGTCGCTGCTGACCCTACAACTGACTTCAGTCCTTTGCTCCCTCCTGACTGACTCTACTTCTGAGCCCTCCCCCTGTCTCCTAGTTTAAAAGCCCCTCCAACTTGGTGGCCATCTTTCTCCCCAAAAAAGCTGTACCGTCCCCATTAAGGTGCAGCCCATCCTTACTAAAGAGCCGGTAGCCGACTGAGAAGTCAGCCCAGTTTTCCAGGAACCCAAACCCCTCCTTCCTACACCAATTCCTCAGCCACTTGTTAAGTTCCCTAATCTCCTTCTGCCTCTTTTGTGTGGCTCGAGGTACAGGCAGTATTTCAGAGAAAACCACCTTGGAGGTCCTATTCCTCAATCTATTACCTAAGTCCCTGAAATTGTTCTTTAGGATCCTCCACCTTCCTTTTACTTTGTCATTAGTGCCCACATGCACCATGACCGCTGGGTCATCCCCAGCCCCGCACAATAATCTGTCTGCCAGATCCGCGATGTGCCGAACTCGGGCGCCAGGTAAACAACATACTGTTCGGCTACCGAGATCTTTTTGACAGATTGCCCTCTCTGTCCTCTTGATAATTGAGTCCCCAACTACCACAACCTGTCTAACCTTTCCTGAGTCATGGAATAAAGAAGGTAGGGTGGTGGCGCTGCCTAAAAATAGAGAGTGCTAAGTATAAAGTGCACCAGGATAGTGTACCAGTGGTAAAGGCTCAATGTACGAAGGTATTATCATATAAAGTGATAAGTGCATGTAGGTGTTAATAGACCATGTGATACAATATGATATACAAATCTAGATAAATACCAAACATGAAAATTAAAATGGATATTGATATATCATAATTTCTATATAATCTTAATCATGCAAATCTAAAAGTGCATATCAGAAAAGGTGCTCTAGTGCATATAAATCCCCCAATTATACCACACACCGTGGTATGGAGGTAAAATAAAGTGCCAACAAAATAAATAATGCAGCAAATATGCACACAAAGTCCAATATAAATACTAAGTGTCTCTATGCCACATGCAGTGACTAAATACAAGGTGTAGAATTCCAAAATGGATAATAGGTGCCCACACTCTGATGATGGGTATAAGGAGTGACCCCGTGGTGGGCAGTGAGGTGCTGGGTGATCATTCTGGTAAAAAAACTGACTCACCAGAAACACCCACCCCACACAGGGGTATATAGCGGGTATATGTATATATCCAGCGACCAGAGACTCTCGGTATCTCCACCTACTCCTGGATTGGGGCGTCCTGGAAGTGGTCTGGGAGGTCCTATATGGAAGTGTCCCTTGGGGTAGTGGTCAGGTTTTTTTTTTCCTGAGTCATGGCCCCCTTCTTCCTGGAGCCGCCACTCCCCTGGCAGCTGGGGGAGGGCGTCTGCTCCAGCTCTGCCACCCCTGAGCTGATATCCCCCTCAATCTGCAACGTGGCAAATTTGTTAGGGTTTACCAACTCAGGACTGGCCTCCCTGACACTCATCCCTCTACCCTTCCTAACGGTCACCCAGCTGCTTACCACTGATGCCTACGTCTCCTCTACTTCTTCCTCCTCTATGCTGGCCCCTGCCAGCGCCTGATGGGTAATGTCCAAGCTCCTTTCCAGGTTGTTGATGCAACGCAGTGTTGCCACTGTATTCTCTAGATCCAGGATCTGGTCTTCCAGAGCAACAAGTCGCTCACATCTTGCACAGCAGTATTCGCCCTCGATTGGTTCATCAAGGAACGCATACATGCAGCAAGAAGTGCACTGAGTGGCATCCGCAATCCTGTCGGACATTATTACCCACTACTCTATGGGGATAATATTAATGACCTGCTATTCCTTACCTACATTACCTCTAACTTTCCTGGTACTAAACCTGGGGTACTCACCAGTCGCTAATATCCTCACCAGTCACTAAGATACTCACCAGTCGCAGAGATACTCACCAGTCGCAAAGATCCTCACCAGTCGCAAGGATACTCACCAGTCGCAAAGCTACTCCCAGTCGCAAGGATACTCACCAGTCGCAAAGATCCTCACCAGTCGCAAAGCTACTCACCAGTCGCAAGGATACTCACCAGTCGCAAAGCTACTCCCAGTCGCAAGGATACTCACCAGTCGCAAAGCTACTCCCAGTCGCAAGGATACTCACCAGTTGCAAAGATACTAACCAGTCACAAAGATACTCACCAGTCACAAAGATACTCACCAGTCGCAAGATACCAGTCGCAAAGATACTCGCCAGTCGCAAGATACTCACCAGTCGCAAGGATACTCACCAGTCGCAAAGATACTCACCAGTCGCAAGGATCTTCACCAGTCGCAAAGATCCTCATCAGTCGCAAAGCTACTCCCCAGTCGCAAGTATACTCACCAGTCGCAAAGCTACTCCCAGTCGCAAGGATATTCACCAGTCGCAAAGCTACTCCCAGTCGCAAGGATACTCCCCAGTCGCAAGGATACTCACCAGACGCAAAGCTACTCCCAGTCGCAAGGATATTCACCTGTTGCAAAGATACTCACCAGTCGCAAAGATACTCACCAGTCGCAAAGATACTCACCAGCCGCAAAGATACTCACCAGGTACTCACAGACCCTCAGGTACTAATAGGTACTCACAGATACTCAGGTACTCACAAACACTCTGGTACTAATAGGTACTCCTCTACACCCTCAGTCAGTGTTCAACCTCAGTCACCAGTCTTGTGTGTCCCTTTAAGCCTGACACTTGCAGTTCCTGACCTCCTCCCTCAGGCGTTTAGTCTTCTTCTCTGCTCCTGCCTCCCTCTTCTGTCACTTGCTGATCAGCCTCCCCTCAGCTCCTCTTCCAGTCAATGTAGGTATTGTACGCCTCCCCTGCTCTCTCTCTGTCTGCCGCCCGCTCTTGCAGGGGGGGGTTACCACACCGCTCGCTGCCCGCACACCACACGCTCTTTTTTCTGGGGGGGGTTCTCGCACCGCTCGCCGGCGCTCTTCTTAGGGGGGGGGGGTTGCTCGCACACACTCACTCACTGCTTTCAGTCACACACACGCTCCTCACACACGTCAGCCCCTGTTCCCGCACTCCGCTCTAGTCCACTCTGGTCCGCAGCACAGCACCACCTGCAGGTCAGCTCAACGTGTTTCGCGGAGCCGAAATGGACTATTGAGTGTCTGCTGTAGGATCAGCAGTGTCTGCCCAGCAGTAGGTTGGGGCAGACTCCCTAGGAAGGTTCTTGTGTGTGAAGGTAGACGCCCACAGTGGCAAGGATTTATTTTGTTTTGAATTATGCTGTTTTTGATGCTTGCACTTGTGTGAAGAAAATTGCCAGAATAAACCATAGACTGTTGTTTTCAACTACTCCTCGCCTATCTCTCTGTGTAACGAACCCCCCCAAGGGGTCATCCACACCCACCACCAAGCTAATCCCTCACAATATATATATATATGTAGCACTGTTCCCATAGGACTTGCTGTATAAGGACTTCTTGGGACTCCTGATTACCAGCACACAGTCACTTAGGGAACAGTTCACACATCCCTCCTTACTCCCAATGGCTTGTCACACAATAAACAGTCCAGGGGTATTGGTTTTTAGTTTTTATTTTTGGAACTTGGATGGGAGAAGGGAATAATGGGATACTCCAATTGTAACTATTCACAATGGATAAGGACAACTCTCACTTGGCCTCACCAGGTTGCTTGTGGAAACAGCTGCACTGCTTAATCCATACTGCCACATGTATGGAAATGGGTAAGTCTCCTTGCTCTTTTCTCTCCAGCAAAAGACTTGGTGAATCTACATTATCTTTGGGACACTCACTAGCATCCCCTTTACTGACACACCTCCACTGACTCTTCTAGCTGCATGGGGTGGCCCCCCTCAGGTCAGGCCCCTTGACACAGATTTTTACTCACTGTACTGCAGAATCAGATCCTCCAGAGTCTCCCCTTTCAGTCAGCTTCACCGGACCTCTGGGTTCAGTTCTTCATTAGCACTCTCCAGGCCCTCAGGTCAACTGCCTGAGGCCACATAGCACCTCTACAGAGGAGGAGGCAGCCGCCCCCTTCCTCCGGGACTCTGCTATCCAGCCGAAAGACCCCAAGCATATGTGCTTCTGGCTTTTACACAGTATCCCAGTAGCTTTTACACAGTATCCCAGCTGCACCGAGGCACGTTTCCTCTGCCAAATCACCAGGGTTGTATCAAACGCCTGTGCATTATTTTGTCCTCCCACTGTCCAATATGCCTCCATATTGGACCAGTGTGAAACACGCTGCAGACAGAATGAACAAGTTGTACCTGAGCACAGTGAGCAGATCTCACTAACAGATAACAGATCCTGCTCTCTGGTAGGCAGAGAACAATATAGATTTACCTGCAGTCCTTCTGGTAAGCAGACAGGATCCAAAACTATACTTTCTCTCTAGCACCTACCTAGGAGGGTGCTACACACACACACACACACACACACATACATATATATATATATATATATATGTATATATATATATATATATATATATATATATATATATACTGTATTTTCTGGCGTATAAGACTACTTTTGAACCTAAAAAAAATCCCCCAAAAATGGGAGGTCGCCTTATACGCCGAGTATAATATCTCCAAGGTAACCTAAGTAAAAGTATTACCGGTAGATCATGTAATAGGGGGGTCGTCTTATAAGCCCAGTCGTCTTATACGCCAGAAAATACGGTATATATATATATATATATATATATATATATATATATATATATATAAAAGCTTTGCAACACCCTATAAACAGAACAGAAGCAGAAATAACATAAATATAAACACCCAAGGGTCCATTTACACTAACCTATTATTGTAACATGCACATGCAATAAGGGTCGCTTTGCCATTCATTTCTAATGGCACTTCAATGCACTTAGGCATGCTGCAATGCTGCATTCCTTAAAAAGGGTCACTTCAGATTTTTTCCATGTTAGGGTGCATCTGCTGCCCATTAATTTAATTGGACTCTCTTAACACAACACACATTAACGTGTGACATAACATGTTAACACAAGTGGCCAGCACAGCCATTTGTAGTCCCCTTCAGAAGCCTGGGTGACCATGGGTGACAATGCAGGAGCACAACTGTGTTGTCACTCTATAACAGCAGATTTAAATTTTTAAGATTTAAAATTACTTTTGAAATGACAAGTTAGAGCTAACATGGCTTTGGCAATTAGGCTTATGTATATATATTTATTTATTTTTTTGCATTTATTTAATTTGCAAAACCAATTGAAAGTACTATAATTTCTCACAGTTTTTCCCACAGATAAAATCAGAACATAGAAATGATGGAAACAAAGACAGATCTTATGGAAACATGGAAAGCATTGATAGCAGAATCTCAATTCACCAGTTACAAAGAAATACAAGTAAATATAATTATGTATTTATTCTGACTGCTCCTAAAGAAAATTTGGTGGCACCCAATACTGAACCTTCTTTCTTATTGCTTCCATCTCTTGAGTGCATGCAGACATGAAGCAGCAAGACAAAACCAGAACAATTCCCAGGTAAGCTCCCCAATCAGCATATGTGTGCTAACTAAACCCCAGTTTTTAACGCATACTGTTAGACAGGTTAATTCGGTTGGTATGCAAACTGGTTAGTGACTTGAGCTGGGAATTTTTATTGTTTTGTCTTGCATGCGTTGGCCTTCCATGTGCTATTTGCTCTGATGGCCATTTATAGGTGGGGGAAGGGGCCATTTTGTTTGTTATTGATGTATACTGGTGAGGGGACACACTGGATGCCTTTGCTGCCATTGTGCTATGTGCTGGGCATCCATTGTGCCCCTGTGCCATTAAGGAGGGTTGGACCACCTCCAGGCCCACCTGCCCTCTATCTATCTATCTATCTATTAGAATGCATGTGCTCTCACTGTGGAGACTCTTGTAGATTTACAGGAGTTAGGATTGCAGGTAACACAGGCTGCGGTGAAGTGGCCCTGCAGCTTACGCATGCGTTTTCAAATGTGTGCCTGCTAAACCCCTGTTTTTAACACATACTGTTAAACAGGTTAATTCAGTTGGTAAGCAAACTGGTTGGTGGGTTGATTTGGGAATGTTTCTGGTTTTGTCTTGCATGCGTTGACCTTCCATGTGCTCCTTGCTGTAAAGGCCAATTATAGGTGGGGGCAGGGGCCATTTTGTTTGTTAGACATGAAGAAGCTGCTGGAGATCAGTAGCAAAAAAAGATGAAAAAAGGTGAAAATTGTATTTTCTAAGAGAAACAAAACCATAGTAATTGTTTTTGATATCCCGTGTCTTAGCAAACACTTTACTTTCATGGATTTTCTATTGAATGCTCATTAGCTCTTTTATTAACCTATCTTGGGACATATTTATAATAGAGGAGCATTGTATGCAATGTCCTATGAGTTAATATTAATAATAAGAATACATTTACATTAGGCAGCAAAGTATCCTTTGAAATTATTATTTTACTATGTAAAAATGAATATGATCTGTGAACTAGAGACCTAGAAGGATCTAATTAATATTTGGAATCCAGCTACAGGTACACATATACCCACAGTGTTGAGTCACCACTTAAGAGTAAAGAATAGAAAAATATATTACAGCACAGCACCCCAGACTGGCCTGTAGTATGCTTAGGCTTTACTGATGTCAAAGACTGACATGTGTCATTATTGCAATAATATTTGTGCCAGAAGCAGAATATGGTTTCAGTATTTCATCAGTAACCAACCTAAGTCAGGTTCATTGTTGTGGACTTTGGGCCTCATTGGCACCATTGTACTAAACACATTCACATTTTATTTGTTTTTTAAAATAGGTATTTGATCTTTGTTTTCCCCACATTTTAAACGACTTGTATTTATTTACTTTATTGCAAATTTAGAGTGAGCATTCCATCTATTGTTGTGCTATTTGTGCCTTTTAGATGCATATTTTATGTGTAAGCTTTTGCAAGCATTTTAACATATAAAAGTATCTAAAATGCACAAAAAAAAGGATTTAAAACATGCACACAAATGCACATAACATGCACAGAAACATATGAAAGCCCACCCAAAATGTGGGGAAACATTGCTACCAAAAATGCTACTAAAACTAAAAGGAAATCAAAGATATGTAATAGGCAACAATGTGAACAGGCTGTTATTAATCCACATTGTTAGATATTGGATTCTTACCTGCAGGCAGTAGGAAAAAGTAAAGAATAAAAATAATATTCCATTTAGTGCATTTCTTGCTGTGGGAGTAAAATCCATGCAACATCTCCATAGTGCAGAAACTTTATTACCAAATCTTCTCCTAATTCAAAACTTTGAAGTAAAATAAATGTCAATTAATACAATAAAGTCCCTTTTCATATGACAGCAGAAAGCAGCTTGCTTAATTGTAGCTGATTTATATTGAAGGCATGTCATGTTGTGTAGCCACGTATAATATGAAGAATGAGGAAAAAGCCTGGGGAATGGCTGCAAGTATACAGAACAGTACTGAAACATGTCGAAACACAAAATGGGAGTCATTACCAAACATTTCTTCTATATGGACTGTTCGTTGCATGTGAAAGTACATAAACTTATATTCTAAATATTGTCAAGCAAACTCTTATTAAGTGCCACTGCCAATATACCAAAAATAAAAAAAAAGTGCTTTTGAGGTAAAATACTGTTGACACCATTTACGAAGTACATAAGGGAGTACTCCTACCTATGTGGAAATTAAAAATGTAGTAATGAAAGCTTGTAGCATAACATTTTCTGAGCTGTCATTTTAGGGGTAAAGAGATTATCAGTTTAAGTTTACAAGAATTCTGAACACTGGAGTCAGCTTAGTGTTAAAGACTATAAACTCTCCAAATTCTACTTATATCACATCATTAAACTTTTAAATGGCAACACTGTAATAATGGGGATTGCTAGACAGAAGCCTATTTTTTCGTAGTTTACTATGTTTTAATATCTACACTGGATGACTGGAACACAAAAAAGTGAAGGGTGCTTGAGAACACCATTCCTAGAGAATTTATTAGGGGAGAGATGAAGATAACAAGTGGTATTGTGATTGGGGTGGGTCACCTGTGGGAGGTGGAAACATTGGTGTTGTGGGCTTCTACTGACTACAAACCTCAGAACAGAATTGGGTTATAATTATTTCCTGGATGTTTGTGAAATTTAGTCATTGGTATAGCATCCTTATAAGGGGCCCTAGGGACAACCATAGACCATAGAAATTAGGGGGAAAGGAACACCACCCTCTCAATGTGTATATGTTTTCCAATCAGTTTGCAGTAAAATGCACTTCGCTAGCACCCCATAACTGAGTGACTCATGAAGGGGGTTGCTGTTTCCTTCTTGAATATGCAAAGCTACAGAAGTCTGCGGTCAACCTTCGGTTCTTGGGTATCTCTCTGCTGGGGTCCCTGAACTTGATCAGGGAACAGTTGTCAGTGACCACATTCTGGTTGAACTCACAGCCATCAAAGTATGTGACCTTTATAATATGTGAGACTTACAAAATGTTGTGCTTATTTGCACTCATGTCATAAATGCTATGTATAGTCATTTGACTGGGACATAAAAACATTGGAATGTAATTACAGCTAAAGGGCATTAGATAGCTATATCTGTACAACTGAGGCTGGAGTAAATTTAGTTGAGAGCTACTTGATTTTTTAAATGTATTTTTAAATTGTATTTATTAAAAAAAAAAAAAAAAATTCCTGGGTACCTTAAAAGTCCTGTTATATTGCTTTTGTTGCTGCTCAAAGTAAAGATGATAGCATATCCCTGTATCCCAGAGCATGGGTGCAGGCTTGTCCTTTTCTTACTCTATGATTAAGACCCAGTGGGCAATGCGACATACATCAGGGTGTTTGGTTTGGTGGAGGCATGTAGGCTGAGGCCGCTCCTTATCTTTTTTTCACCTAAGCTGGTCAGAAATAGCGGCGATCCTTTTTTCTTTATCTTAAAAGTCCATCACGTCTTTTATTCATATTCTGTTTATCATACACTGGATGTGGTACCCTCCATTATTAGTCTTTTGATATCTTGAATATATATATATATATATATATATATATATATATATATATATATATATATATATATATATATTCAGTATATATGTATAGGTTAACCAACTTGTCACCGTGCTCTCAATTTGTTTTGCTATTGTTGAGTAGATAGACTTGCTGACAACAGGATTTGATCACTCTTGTGATTTAAAAGAGTAAATGATTGTAGGAAATCCCTGATCCTCTTGGCAAATGCATCTACTCAATGAATTGGTAAAGGTGTCCTTTGGGTCACTTACAAGTTCAATGAGAAGCTCCCTCCTCCAGAGGTCAACAAGTAAATACGATTCAGTGGAACACACTCCAGGAGGTGGGGGCTTTTAATAAAGATTTTAATTAACAAGGTCATTCAAATTTTTGATTAAGAACTAGTAAAAAAAATGCATGTGCTATAGGATATGTTTGAACTATGTTTGCCGTATGTTTCAGATTACAGTAATTGCATTAAAATGTGTGGAACATGCTTGAATGGCACAAACTGCTCTTATAAAAATCAGCCATGACCTGAATGAGAAAAAACACTAGTGTGCTTGGCCTGTAGAATGCATTGACAGGAGTGTTTTCTTTGCTTCGGAGTCATGTTTCAAAAAGCCCTCCATGGGCAGTTTATAAATACCTAGGAACACAAGCCATTTAGTCCTAATATGGTAACTTGCACAAAAGAAGGCGATAGTCTTAAAAGAGGGTGGTTAATGGGAGACATCATCCTAGCATCCTCCAAATCCCTGCCAAGAAATTATTTTAACTGGCCCATCTGTTATTTAGCAAGCCCACTAGTTTACTTTGAAAGCTCTGAAAGATGTTTAAGTATATGTAAACTCTAACAATGATCTTCTTTTATTTGCTTCCGTTTGGTCTGTATAATATAGTAAGGAAAGAATTTTGTTTTTACCCAAGTGAAAAGAATACCTGTTGATTAACCCATAACGTCAGTGCTGTTTCATGTATTCTGTAGTGTTATCTCAAGCAGTGTTATCAGGCAAACTTTGGTTACCACTGTGGACTACAGAACCTCTCTTTTTTTATGAAGAAGAGAAGAGGGGAGAAGTTCTGTACTTCTGCCACACTTTCTGTCCTAGGGGGATAATGCTGCTCACTATAGATAGAGTGCACAGTGCAGCCTCCACATCTAAGGACTGTGGCGTGGCGCTGATCCATGTTGATATGCTTGTATCAAGCAATTTCTACGGATTTGTCAGCTGCACATTCATTCTGTGAATCTTCCATCCTACAACATCTCAGAGGTGTTAAGTTAAATTTAGATCCCTTACTAGTCTACAATCTGTATGCCTCAGCAGAAAAATAAATTCATCAGACCAGTCTACATTTTCCAGTCTTCATCTGTCCAGTTTTGGTGTTCCCCTGCCCACTGCACCTTCAGCCTTTTGTTCTCTAGAACTCAACTAGACCCTTGTGCAGTCATTCTTACTTCTCATGACGATACGTTAACATGGATCTGAACTCAAAAAGTGAAGTTTACCTACAATACAATGAATATCTAGAAATTGTAACTGTGCTTTAGCAGTACCCTGAAAAGTTTGTCTTGAATTACACGTGTAAGAAAGCAGTACATTTACATTGCCTAAAAGCACCTGTGCTTTGACCATCATAGCTGTAATTCTACACTGTAAGATCATCTAAGGCCAGCCCTACACGTGACGAATTCTGAACAATTTTTCATCGAAAATCACACCTTTGAATAATGGTCAAATTTTCAGCTATTAGTGAGGCCACAGCAAAGGCTGATTTTTGTGCTGCTATCGAATTTCAGTGATCGGGCATGTTGGAAATATTTTGAAAAAGTAATGACTTTCTAATCAATGTTTTGAGAATTGTGTGAGAAATATAATAGAAAAAGAAATGCGCATTAGCTGTGACCTAAAAAGAAAAGAAGATTTCCAGCCTCAAATTTTCTTTTCGGTAACAACATGAGGTGAAATTAAAGGCTTAGTTGGTTGAATTTCAAAATCAATGTTGGCATCATCAAATTACAAAACACATGACATTTTTTTATTTTTGATCGACAAATCGTTCGAAAGTCGACCCATGTATGGCTTCCATACCGCACTACTACCTCTGCTGGTGCCACCACATTTACGTGGAAATTTGGCAATGTCCATTCTGTACTGCCCACTGCTCTCCTTGCTGGAAAAGCAGCTGAACCTGAGGCCAGCAGTACAAGGAGTTCCCTGCTTTTTCTTCATTTGATTCGTATTGATCAGTGCTTCTTAAACCTCTCCTGCGGCTACTGCTTGATTACAGTATTTTTTCAACAGTCAGCAGAGGATCAGTCATTAAGGGAGCAGCTCTGGGATGAAGAAGCAAAGTCCTTCTCCTCTATCAAGATGGACGCCTCCACAAAGAGGCAAAGTGCAGAGACATAGGCATTACTGGAGACTAGGCTTTTGTCACCTGCTAGCCTTTTTGGGCACAGCTTCCAGAGTTTAGGTCGATCTCAAGGAAAAAAGCAAAATACTTCTGAAACAGGTGTGTGGATGTCTTGTTACTATGTTATGGGAAACTATAAAAAAAGCTAAACTCTAAAAGAACTCTCACAGATGCTTAAAAGTAACCAGAATTGAGAGAATATGGAGGCTGCCATTACTGAAATACTGTACATTTGTACTTTCACTTTCCACCCACAATAATGGTTAATTGATGAGAAATTGTTTATTTCAAAGTCAAACATTTACAAAGAAGTTACCATTTGTACAGTGTTTTCGCAATAAATAGCATAATAAATGTGAATAAAATCCATTTATTTTACAATTGGCTGTTTAATAAATATAATTGCGTCTAATCATTTTTATATACATAGTTTTCTATTTACAAACCTATATCACAAAGTGTTATTTGTCTGAAGGCAAAGAAAAACCAGCTCCGTTTTGTAATAATTCAAAAATCAGTCTTTGTTCTTACTGTGCTAGAGCTGATAGAAGATGAGATCTGATCAATTACCTCAATTACCGTGGGTGATTGAACAACATTTGTGTAATGTGTATGCCTTTTTTCATCACATGCTTAGCTTGAATTGCTCAGGTTTGTGACAGATTTACTATGAGCTAATTGAAATCCAAAGCAGATATCATATATCATAAGTAAGCTGTTTACCCAAAGGCGATATTTGAAGCGACTTAGTATATGGCTATAGAACAGAAAGGAGTGGTTCATTTTCTACATAGCTTACAGGGCATCACAACTGACAGATTATATATAATATTTACACAAGATGCTTTTTTTTTATCGCAAGTTGCTAATTACTTTTTAATAAATAGCAATGTATGTTAAGTAGTATTAAAGCTGAACTCATCGAATATAAAAGACACAAGATATGCCAGTGTAATGACACTGCTCAGCGTGTTCATGTCATGCATATTGAAAGGTGTTAGTTCTAGAAGTGCATGACTCCATAATGTAGACTGGAATTTTCAGGGAGGAATCTTCAACATTCAATGTTCTTCATTCAAGTCTTCTTTTCATCTTCATATACTATGCACATGATATACTGGAAGCTCATATTTACCCTTCCGCCGGCGAGCCAGAAACTGTTAGTAGAAAAAGAAAAGCAGAGCCAGCATGTAAGTAATATAAATGGCTTCCTCCATATTCATACATAACAATAAGCTATGGAACAAATCAAACATTTTAAAACATTAGCACACACTGAAATGGTGGGTGTTATTTATTAAAACTTCATGGTGCAAAATCTAGTGTTGCTCTTTATAGAAAAAAATCAGCTTCCAGGTTCTATTGGCAAAACATGATTGAACAAGCCAAAGTTAGAAGCTGATTGGCAGACATGGGAGTAAGTCACACATGTGCAAGTCACAAGCAAGTCTCAAGTCTTAACCTTCAAGTCTCAAGCAAGTCCCAAGTTACTGTGGCGAAAAGCAAGCAAGTCAAGTCGAGTCCCTGCTAGAAGTCAAGCAAATCAAGTCAAGTCATTTATTTTGGTCAAGTCACAAATCAAGTCAAAATACTGATCTACCCCAATTTTCACCTTTAAATCAGTTAAAAGTCAGTGGTCAGGAAAGGTTTTGTTTTATTTTCAACATTAACAAAACTGCTTAGTGCTTTTTTCTTGGCATATTAAAGAAACACTTTGAATGCCCAAACAGCTCAAAATCCTTCGTCCGGTCATGTTTTCAACACAACAGTCACTAAAAACATGTACAGTTTGTCCATTGTTAAACAGCCAGTGTCCTAAAAATCAGAACACACTGAGGTGTTTTAAGTGACTGTGGTGTCAGAAACATAACAGGCACATTAATTTTGCTTTGACACTTCTTGAGAAAATGCAAATATTTAATAACTTAAAAAAGTAAAGTAATTTCGAGTCATATGTCTCAAGTCAAAGTCAAGTCTCAAGTCATGAATACCAAGTCAAAGTCAAGTCGAGTCTTTTATTAATTTTAGTCAAGCAAGTCTCAAGTCCTCAAACTGTTGACTTAAGTCTGACTTAAGTCAAGTCATGTGACTCAAGTTCCCCACCTCTGCTGATTGGCTACCATGTAGAGCTGCACCAGATTCTGAATGCTCCAGTTTAGTAAATCTGCTCCAGTTACTTATATAAAAGTTTTTCACTAGTTAGATAACATTTAACAGTTATAGTTCAGGTTAGTTTAAGGTAAGTGCAAATTCTAAGCTATATGTAAACCCCATCAATAAAATCTCATTACAGATTTACCAAACAATTTGAGCAATGCATATTATCACTGATGTACTCTTGTTTTTTTTTTAATAATAATTATCTTATACTTATCTGCTCTGTGTGATGGTTTTGCACATAGCAGCCCTGATCCTCTTTTTCTCAGGTCCCCTGTTGGTGCTCCTTTCTTCTCTTCTCTGAGTACCCCCATAGCAAGCTGTTTGCTATTGGGCACTAGTGTGTGCTCACTCTTGGGCCCCATTCTGTGTGTCCATAAGACACGCAAAATGGGGCTTAGCCCCACCCCTGCTCCCTCCTCACTGGCTGTGATAGACAGCAGTGGGAGCCAATGGCAGATCGGACACCTTGCTGACATTTTTGACACTTTTGGGGGGACCAGTGACATTACTACAGTAATCAGTGCTAAAAATATGCACTGTTACTGTACTAATCCCACTGGCAGGGAAGGGGTTAACACCAGGGGCAATCAAAGAGTTAAATGTGTCCCTAGGGGGTGCTTTCTAACTGTGGGGGTTGTATTTACTGAATGAACACAGAGACCTATGTTCCTAAATAGGAGGAACACAGGATCCCTGTGTCCATTACTGACAGAACAGCGGTCTGCTATGTTCACAATAGCAGACTGGCGTTCTGTCTGCATGGGGAGCGATCGCAGGTGCCCGGCAACAATTGCGGCGGCTGGACTCGCTGATTGGCTCCCCCTGTGGTGAAACTTGCTTTTTTAGGAGCTATTCCTTGTACCTACAGGTAAGCCTTACTATAACCTTACCTGTAGGTACAAGTCACCAAGCAGTGTTTACTACCGCTTTAAAGTGTATGTACCGGTAAGAAAAAAAAACATATTCAGTACATCTCTCTCTAATACATACACAATTAGATGGTGCCCTGTCTCTTTAAAAAAACTTGCAAATACAGAAAATACCTGTTGATCCTGCCAGCTCTACAAAGGTTATATCTGTGGACTACAGAACAACATTCCCCTATACTATGCAGAAGACGGGGGGGGGGGTCTTCTGTAGTTGTTCAAATGAATGTAGCACTACTCCCTTTGGAGCTGCTAGTTACGGGTTCCCCTGGGTTACCATTAGCAACAGCACAACAGTTCAACATTTTCCCAAGTGTTTCAGGAAACAGTCCAGTAGCTTTGGTTTTTGTGTTTTTATTGAGAACTTGGATGGGAGAAGGGAATGAGTGGGATACTCAAACTTATATAACTATGCACAATTAACTGGGATGACTGATTAACGCTGATTAACGCTGAGCAACGCTGTGCAGCACTGTAGATCGCTAGTCATGGCTAGGCCACTGCTTCACCTTGTCATTAGTAGTGAAATAGTATTGAGTGAACTTCCTGAGGTAATCTGTACTGTACTGCAGAACAATCTTCAGGGCCCTTCCTGGCACCCCCTTTGTTCCTATTCTTCAGGGTCAACTACACGGCACCCCCTTTACTGTAAAACTTCCTGTGTGAGTTAGCTCCTTGATCCCCTGACTTCTCCGGAGTAGCCCCTCTCCTAGGCAGACCCTGTGGCAAATCCCCAAGTACACACGACACTCTTTTTCCTGAGAGACTCTGCCAGTAGCTCCACTGTCAGCACTCTGGATCCTCTGCAGCTCAGCAACACACTTGGTTCACTAGGCCGACTGCCTGAACCACTTTCCTAATACCTGCAGGAGAAGAGACAGCCGTCTGCCTCCTCCTGGCACTCTGCTTCCCACCAAAGACGCCCTGTCACATGTCCCCTCCATATTTATGGTCAATCCCAGGATGCATTGCAGAAATGCCCTCCCACTGGGACTGCCATAAAAACACGATGTGTCAGTGGCTGGGTTTCCTCCACTGTCCAACAAGCTCCCTCCTTGGATACAGTGGGGACACTCCCTCAGACCCAGTGAATCACATCTGGAAACATGTGACAGGCAAACTAGTAGATCAGGCTCCCCTGATAAGCAGCAGGAGCAATAGATGCTTTTACCTAGCACCTACCTACCTAGGAGGGTGCTACATAAAGACCAGGCAGCCTAGGGTGATAATGCTACCCCAAAATACAGTACACAAGACAGTATTGTCATCCAAGTGCACATACACACACACACACAAACACATGTCCTATCTAAATTTCTATATCACTCTGTCTATAGATGTGGTAGCTGCATTAGTTTTACTTTCCAGGCTTTCTTCTTTAGATTTTACCTTGTAAATCTGTCAGTAACACAATTCCACACTCAATCACTGAACAGTAACTATGCAGAACAATCTTGTCATCTAAGGCTGCTAGCTAGATTTGAACTCACTCCTCATCTCCATATTATAGGAAGGAGGTGTTCTGTAGTTCACATAGGTGAACTGGGCTGACCGGTTTTAGTGCTAAAGAATTTAGGGCAGCAGAGGCAGAGAGCACAGGATGTTGTTATCATCTCGTTGATTTTTTTTTTTGTAGGATCAATGGGTATTTTTTTACTTATCTAATAAAGAAACAAACTGTTTTAACGGTATATTTAACAAATCAAAAGAGAACTAATAACTGAAGCTTGCTGTTAGGGTTTGCATATACTTCAATAAATAATATACATATAGGGCATAAAAATAGGATCCTAAAATTAAGAATTTCGCATTTAGAATAGAGAAATTTAGATTGCTTTTAAAAGTGGATTTCATGAGCAAAAAGAGACAGATTGTGTTTAGCATAGCCTGCTAAATTCATTGTGTCAGGGAATCTTCGGAATGCTGCAAATTACAGTTGGGAGGCAGTAAAGATATACATTAGGACTATATTATTACAACAATGATAAATGGTCATTTAATTCTGTAAAATAGTTTTATAAAACATGATCTAAACTTACCATACAACAAAGGGTCAAAAGCAAAACCGTTACCGCTATTACTCCCATGCAGGTAAGTATGATACCCCAGCTAGGCAAATCCTCATATTCACTTGCCACTAAAATATCGATAAACAAAAACAGCATAAATAAATAAGAGTGGTTAAAGCGGAGTTCCGGGCACAGAAACATTTTTTCAATGAACATACCCCCGGGACAGTCAGGGCTAGTACATTCCACAATGGCTAGATTCTGATCTGTCCCGGTTCGCACTTACCTGCAAGAAGAAATACTCACTTATAAAATTTCTTCCACAGCGTTGCCATCTCTGTTGTGGGCAGCTGAAGCCAGCGCGATCCTCTTCTGCGTCCTCTTCCGCGTCTTCTTCTCCCAGAATGCGCCTTCACCGGCCCCTCTCGTCACTTCTGGTGCGGCGCCGTATTCCTACACAGCTTCTGGGCATGCCCAGAAGCTGTTTAGCAGGGAATGCGGCGTCGCACCGGAAGTGACGAGCGGGGCCAGTGCCGTCGCATTGATTCCTGGGAACGATGACGTTCAGCTCCCAGGAATCATTGCAAACCGGAAGTGACGGCACGGGCCACGGCCACAGAGGGAGGAAGTGAAAAAAGGTGAGTATTTCTTTCTACAATTACGAGGTAAGTAAAAAAAAAATAATCCTAACTAACCAATTCCTTTTCAGGTGAAGCAAAGCAAGCGGATGGGCACAAAATCGATTAGGTCAATTTTGTGCCCGGAACTCCGCTTTAAATGAGATGAGAGACATGATAACAGAGACTCAGGAGACATACATAGGCATGGAGCCAAAAAGCTGCAGGAAAAGTTAGAATAAACAATGACAGTTGACAGGAGAAAAAAAAATATGATAGATTGAAGTAGAACTAAAGGCAAAAGTTGTTTTGCATTTTGGATAGAGCAAGGGAGGGTTATAGCCCCCAACAGATTTTTTTCATCATCTGTGTCCCATTGCGGAGATTTCCCTTAACTTCCTGTCCCATAGCCAAACAGGAAGCAAGAGGAAATCCCTACAAATTAGGAAAATTCCTTGGGGACCCCCAGGTCACCAGAACTAGTGTCCCCATTGGAAGATTTCCCCTCTATTACTTTTCTGGAGACAACCCAAATGTGGGATTTTCTTTTACTTTCACTTTCAATGATAATGACAAGGGTTCTAATTCCTCTGCACTCTATCCAAAACGAAAAAAAAAAAAAAAGTTTTGCCTTTAGTTATACTTTAAATGTGAAATCAAAGCAAACATAAAAAGACAATGAATTAATACAATTGTGTATCCACTTCAAAAATTATTAAATACTTTTTTAAAAAAAATTTAGCTACAGTTAGAGTTGTATTTAAAGTACATACATTGGACGAATGTTACACACATTCATGCAGGCTGCATTAAATCTGGTAGTAATTTTAGTAATAGATTGATGACCTCCATCTACTGGCCAAGATGTATTATTTATTTTTGAAATATCTCCATTAGAAAATATACCCCATTTTGGCCACTGGATGGAACTGACGATCATAGGAATTACTTGATTACAGAAATTATGGCCAAATAGGCCAGAACTTCAGAGAGAAGTGGACAGTGCTGGACCATACTGGAAAAAGGAATAGGATAGTGATGAGTCAAACATCTCCCTGTTCAGTTCGCACCAGAACATCGCTAACAGGGGAAATGTTCTAGCGCACATTGAAACTCCATTAAAGTCTATGGGACACGAACATGAAAAATCAAAAGTCTTAATTTTAAAGGCTTAAATTCAAGTTATTGGCCAAAGAAGTGTATGGGGATCCGGGTACTGACCTGGGGGACATGAATCAATGCAAACATTTTTCTTTTTAAACAATCATTTTTACAGGAGCAGTGATTGTAATAATGCCTAAAGTGAAACAATAAAAATGAATGGTGTTTTCCATTGGAGAAATTGTAGAATATAAAAAAAGGCTTTTTCTTTTCTGCAACAGAGGTGTATTAATGGAATATTGGCACATAAGGAAGCTGGAATTTAGGAAAAAAGTAAACTTAACCATTAACTCCTGACTCAACACTCATCCTGGAGCTAAGCCTGATCCTTACCATTCAGCAGTCTCACGCAAGACCCTCCACTGGCCAGTAAGTCTCTTATGATGTACTATGAAATAGTTGCAATATAGGCAGAGCTTATCCTAAAGTCAATGCCAAATTTAAAGCCTAGGTACAACAGGATTGATGGACTTTACAGGGGAACAAATAAATCGACTTTAACTTTCATTTAGAATGAGTGTACAAAGATATAAACCTTTACCTGGTGGCATTGTTATATTTGTAGGCAATGAGGTGTTGACTGCAATAAGGACAAATGTAACATTTCCTATATAATATGCAGTTGTTCTGTTTAGAGGAATTGTAGTGTTAATACTGATTGTCCCAGGTTTGGTAGTATTTGACTTTAGACTGCTGGTCACTAGTCCTCCAGTTGTTTTGGTAATAGCTGTTGAGCTTTCAGTGATATTGACATGGCTTCTTATTGTTGTTGCACTGACTGTTGCATTAACAACTCTCTCTGTTGTCTTGTTGGAAATAATTAAACCTATGTGACTAGAAGATGTTATTAAAGGCTTGCTTGTTGTATCTTCTGGTGATGTTGCTTCTCCTTTTTGAATGACGACTGTAGAAACTTTGCCGGCTGTTTGCTTGGTGATATTTGTAGTTGAACTCGTAGTTATGTCCTTTTCATCTCCTATTCCTGGAACAGTTGCTTTGCTAATTGCTATAGTGAAGATACCCGCTGTTGTTGCTTTAGATGTTCCTACAGTAGTTTTACCACTGACACTTACAGAGTCCACTTTTTTGGTTGAGACTTCCCCAACTATAGCAACAGTATCTTTTGCATCTGTTGTGCTGTGCAACGTCACATTTTTCTCAGGTTGCATTGTTAACCCTTTTATAAATTCCAAGGTGCTTTGTGATGTAGATTTTGCAGTTGTAGGTTGTGTTGTTGTTGATGTTTTTTCCATTATAGCAGTTTTTGTTTCTGGTGAAAATTTTTTTTCGGTCACTTGAAAACTTGAGGAAGGTAAAGAAACTTTAGTAATCTCAGTGATTGGCTCAGTTGTAACTTTTGCTAGTGAAGATGTATGCACTACTTTTGTACTTATAAGTGTTGGAACTCCAGAAGTTGTTTGACTCGTGTGTGCAAAATCTGCAGTTGAATCTGTAGTATGCATTGCCATTTTAGTCTCTGAGAAGTTTCCTTTCTTGACAGCTGGCTCTGTTTTTTGTTGGACGTAAGGTATTTTTGAGGATCCTGCTAAAACACTTATAGTCATTTTCACAAGGGCTTTTAAAGTTGTTGTCTGCTTTGCAGATATTGTATTTTCAGTAGATGTGGAAGTCTCTGCATCAAAAGTTGCAGCTGTTGTAGTTGACAGCCCTCTTGTTGAATTACCTGTAGTTATTATTGACCTCACTGCTGCAGTAGGAGTTGTGAATACATCAAGCACTTGTGTTGTCTTCTCTTGTTTGCTTTCAGTAGTTGATTTTGATGTCGTGATAGATTCAGTGGTGTGTATTGCCAATGTAGTGTTGATTGATGGTGCTGGTGTTACAGTGTCAGTTGATAGATGCACAGTAGTAATATCACTTGTAAAAGGTCCTTTAGGTTCAGTGGTTGTAGTTTTGGATATCCTTGTTGTAATAATTTTGGTAGGCTGTGCTTCCAAAGTAGCATTGGTTATTGCCGCTGACATTGAAGTTCCAGCTGTTAGAGGTGCTTTTGATTTAACTGATGGAATTTTGGTTGTTTTTACTGTTGTAATGTATTCTGTAGAAGGAGCTACTTTAGTAGTGCTTATTGATGCTGTTGTAGCAGTGTCAGGGGCCAATGATAAGGTCGTTTTTCCAGTGGTAAAAGGCAATATAGATGTGGTAGGTAAAGTTTTAGCTGTCTTTGAAGCTGCATTTGACTCAATTGTATGTGATATTGTGATAGTATTGGTTGTTGCTTCTAATGTAGTAGTTCCTGGTATAATGGGGATTTTAGGTGTGGTAGTTAAAGCTTTACTCACCATTGCCTTTGTAATAAACTCAATTGTCTGCCCTCCTGTAGTACCACTGGTTGCTGATGTTGATGTAGAAGTGTCAATTTCTACTGGTGTAGTAGTAGTTGCAATTGTTAATTTAGTGGTTTTAATATCTGTTGCTTTTGCGGTTGAAATTGATTCAAAAGTTTGCAACATCTTAGTAGTTTTAGTTGTTGGGGTTAAAGTAACAGTGCCAGCCGCCATTGCTGTTGTAGTATTTTTAAATATGGGAGGTGCTTTGGGTTCATCAGTGGTTTTTGCTCCCATAGTAGTATCGGTTGGTGCTGATGTAGGAGTGACAGTTTCCAGAACCGTTGTAGTAGTTCCTGCTGTCTGAACTAATTCAGGTTTGCTAGTTTTGACTGACTCTGTTGTTTCAGTAGATTCAGACATTTGTACTTTTATAGTTGTTGGTATAATTGTGTCACTGCCAGTTGTCAATCTTGGTGTTGCTGTGCCAGCTATGTGAGTTTCTTTTGAAGTAAGTAATGGAGTCTTGTAGGTAGTCTCCATAGTGGATTTTGGTAATATTGTGGTTATTTTACCAGGATGCATTTTTAGAGTTGTTACAGTTTCTCCCTTTGATATAATTCCTGCCTCTGTAGTTATTCCTATGCTAACATTTGATGTTAAAATAGTCACATCCAATCCTCTGGTACTTTTCTCTGGCTTGGTTACCTCTTCTAGAGTTGAAGATTCACTGAAGGTTGTTGTTGGTTGTGCTACTGTACTAATAACACTAATTGTACCGCCACTGCTTTCTGTGCTCAAGCTTGCTGTTACTGTTTCTGTATGAGTACCTGTTATTACCTGTGTTGTATTTACCTCTATCAAAGGGGTAATTTTAGATGATAGGGTTCCGGTGGTAGTTTTTGTGTGTTCCATTGTGGCAGCTCCCTTTTCGACTGTTGTCATTTTTACACTTTCCGCAATTGTTGTTCCTGTTACTTCTTTTGTTGTGTCTTTGATGGAGTCTGTGGTTGTTGTTCCAGGTACAGCTGTGCTTTTTGTAATATTTATTAATCTTTCTTTTGCTGATCCTAAATGTGATGCAGGTGATGCTAAAACTTCATCTCTCACAGTCATACCTATTTTTTTCATCACTGTAGTAGAGCTTCCATCTGCCATTGTACTCTTTGTTGTTGTAGGCTCTTTGTACTCTCTTGTAGCTGGTGGATCTGTAACTTTTTTATGTGGATCAAATGTTGCTTTAATAGTAGCTTGTATCTTTTCTGTTGTACCTTGTGTTGAAGAACCTTCTGTATATGGAGTTACTACTTCAGTAGCTGGTTTGGTAAATATTATTGCTTCTGATGTACTCTGACTAGGTACAGATAGTGTTGTAAAATCTTTTGCTCTGCTCATTCCTTCTTGAGTCGTTTGATATTCAGAAGGTGTTTCTTGTGATGTTTTTAGAGATATTGTTTTAGCTAATTGTGAGACAAAAGTAACATTTGTAGTTTCTGCCGTAACTGTTAACATATCTTTAGATGTTCCAATAGTTCCTGAAGATGTTTCCGCAGATACTCTTACTGGTGTTGTAGAGGTTAAAGCTCTGAAAGGTTTGTCAGTGAAGGGTGCATTTGTCTGTACACCTGCACTTATTGTAGTATCCTGTTTTGTACCAGTACTTACTGGTGTTATAAGGTCAGTGGTGGCTACTAAAGCTTGGGCTGTTGTAAATGGGGTTGATAAAGTTGATGTTCCTTTATATTCTGTTGGCAAATCTTCAACCAATGTGCCTGTTGCTTTACTAATATCAAAACTGGTTGGAATCATACTTGTTGGTCCAGTTAGAACCTCTGTTGAAAGTATTGTAAAAGTATTTACAGTAGTCTCTACTTGTTTCTCTGTTGTTTCTTTAAATGGTTTTGTTGTAAGATCACTCACACTTTCACTAGTGATTGTAAATGGTTTGGTAATGTATCCTTTTGATGACAGTGTTGTCGTTGGCAGTGTGGTTTCTAAACCTTTTCCTTGCAAAGTGGTGAATTCTGTAAATGGACTGATTACGTCTTTCCCTTTGCTTTGCGTTGTTTCATCTCTTGTGGTCACTGTAGGACTAATCTCTTTGTTTTGTGAAATCGGTTCAGTTGCACCTTTTGTTGATGGTAACAAAGCTGCAGTTCCAGAACCTGTAACTGTCATAAAAAGATGTGTTGATGTACTACCTACACTTCTACCTACTGGAATTGTTCCAGCATCTGTGGATGTTGTAATCACTGCTTCCTGAGCTTTTGTTGGCACTGTAGACCATAGCGAAGGAACCTCAGATGTCATGCTTGCTGGCAGTGTTTCAGGGTCTAAAGAAGTATTTACGGAAGAGGAATCATTTTTAGTTGTGAATTCTGTTGTTGTTAGTTTGGTCTCAGCTGTGCTACCTACAGTTGGTTCTGTATAGGACTTAGTTACAACATCACTGGCTGCTGTTAAAGTTTTTATAGTCATTTTTGTACCAGATGTAGCAGCTGTTGATAAAATTGTTGACTCTTCTACAGAGGTGACTACATTGACCTTTGTTACATCTGTTGACACAGCACTTGCCGAGGTTGACATATTATCATCATGGGTGTCTGATGTAAGTTTTATACTTTGCGTATGCATTGTTTTAAAATCTTCTGTGACTGTTTGGGTTGTTGCAGGATCTATAGATGTTTGTGATCCCTCTTCAGTTGTTAACGTTGTAGATAATGTCGTTTCTTCCTTTGATTTCACTGTATGTTCAGTTCTTCCTACCACAGATGTCCACGGTTTTGATATTGAAGATGTCCCTGTACTTGACATGGTTGAAGCATCTATGGAAGTTGCTGTAGTTGTTTCTTTGGATGTAAGTGCTTTAGTTTTGCTGTCGATTGATGTTGTACCCTTAGTTGTGACTTCATCGGCTGTTTTTGTAGTGGTCCCTTGGATGGTGGAATATAGAACTGTCGATGCCACGTTTGTATAGTTTCCTGATGGCATTGTAGCTGTAGTTCCCAAAAATGAGGTGATAGCCTTGGTCGCTTTGTCTGTGGTTGCAGAAGGTATTGATGTAGTTGAGATTTCTGTAACATTTCTTGTGGTTGCTAGTATAACAGATTCTGTTGCTGCTGTAGTTTTACCCTCTGTAACTCTCTCTATCGTAGAAGTAACAGCTGATGAACTTTCTTTTGATTTTACACTAGTAGATGTCCATGAAGATGGTGTTGTCACATCTTGCGAGTTATTAAAGAAAATGGATGAATGTAAAAAATGGAAAAGATTACATTACTACTTAGTGATAAAATTATTAACTAAAAAATTGACAATTCCTACAGAATGGGAAGGATTTACTAAAACTAGAGAGTGCAAAATCTGATGCAGGTGTGCATGGTAGCTAATCAGATTCTAACTTCAGCTTGTTCAATTTACCTTTGACAAAAAAAAAAAAAAAAAAAAAGCTGGTTGGTTTCTATGCAGAGCTGCGCCAGATTTTGCACTCTTCAGCTTAGTAAACAAACCCCTATGTGTTACGCACTGCTCACAAACAAAGGCTATGAGGAATGTTTAAATCATTTCGTCTTAATGATGGATTTAGAAAACATAAAACAAATTTATGTCAACATCAAAATTATCAACAAAAAGATATGTTAAATGATATATTTCTTATTTTCTCTTGCATATAATACAGACATAATCTTTAAAATGTAACATGTTACTTTTTTCTGGTCATGTTAACTAAAATTGTAAAAACTGGTATTTGTGTCACATTTTTTTTTATTTAGAAGATTAGAATAAAATACATAAACCGAATAATACAGGTACATTATATATAATAACGTCAACAAATATAGAAACAAATACTATATAATAATCGACCAGAAATAAATGTGTTTAATATGTAGACAATTTAAATATAGTAAAAATGTTTGATAACAAAAACTAAGAAATGGAAAAAAAAAAAAGAGGCAAGGGGGTAGGAATAGCAATAAAGAAGAGAAGAAGGAGAGGAAGGTTATGATATGCTGGGCTCATGTGAATGGTGAGCATAGCTATATAAATTTAGAATGAAAGCAAAAAAAACATCTATATTAAGTTTGTTGGTATAATTGAACCATGGTGGCCAGATTTTTTAAAAAGTTAGAATAGTTAACAAGTTGAATAGAGGATAATTTTTCATGCATCATGGTGTTCATAATTCTTTGCTTCTTAAAAATTCAAGGCTGGAGTTCTCCAGGCTTTAGCATTTGTTTGTCGTGTGGCCAAAAAAATAAACGAAGATCAATTTTCTTTCAGATTTTCTAAAGCTCAGATGTGGTCTATGTAGTTAGGCTTCCCAAGGATCCAGAATTATGAGTTTATCGAAAATTTAGGTAATCATATCATACATTTTTGTCCACAGTTTCTGGACAATAGGGCATTCCCAACAAATATGTAATAGGGTCCCTCTAGCATTACATCCTCTAAAGCAGTGGTTCTCAACTCCGGTCCTCAGGACCCACTAACAGGCCAGGTTTGAAAGATAACTGAAATACATCACAGGTGATATTTTTTGCTGCATAGTGGTTGCAGTATTCTAGTCTGCATCTCCCCAAGGTAATACTTTAAATCTGGCCTGTTAGTGGGTCCTGAGAACAGGAATTGAGAACTACCTCTCTAGAGCATAAAGGGGAGATTGAAGGAGAAATATGTGATAAGTTTGTTGGAGTCACATACCAGTGAAGGGGTCGTTTATATGTGATCTCTTGGGCTAGGGCATTAATGAACATTTAGCACATTAGGCCTGATTTTATTCCATTCAATGATATCTAAAGAGTCTCCCAGATCAAGTTCCCAAGCAAGAGCATAGGCAGGTTTACTAGTAGATTGGGAAGAAACTTGTGAAGTGTAGAAAGAAAATAAAATGCCAGGGGAATGTGGAATTAATTTGCATATTTTTTTCAAAAGGTGTTAAGAGGGTTGGACATGTTGTGGTATGAGAGAGAAGGATATTTATAAAATCTGTAATTTGAATTAAAGGTGATGATTCTGAGAGAGGGAAATGTCAATGTTTTGAGAGATGTGATTGAGATTTGATCCCTGGTATTTGTAGCATAGGATTACTTACTTATGTATTTGGTGAAGATTTCCCTCTACAAAAAAAAAAAAAAAAAAAAAAGTTTAGAGCTAGACATAACAATGCATATAAAAATAGCAAAGTAGATGTAACTATTCCTATAGAAGTACCTGGAAATTCTGCTTTCAGGTAGATCTCTCTGTGTCTAAAATTTAAAAAAGTTCCTAGATTCTTAGATTGCTTTTTTGCTCCTGAGACATCTCATAGTGTGTTGTACCCAGGAACAGAGTCTGGGGATGCTGAATATGTATCTCTGCATTAATGGGGGGATAAACAGCGTTTAGCTAAACTTATGTGTGGTTGCCTGTTTCTAGCACTTTTGTGATCTTTACTAATTATATTTAGGGCAGGTTCCCTGAAGACAACTAAAGTTCAGGTGCCGAATCCGAACTCCGTTGAAGTCAGTGGGAGCTGAATGTTAAAAAAAAAAACAGTAAAAGACAATAGTCATTTTCCAGACTAAAAGGAAAAAGAAAGCCAAACAAATGGTATTGGGGGGTAGGTACTGCGCTGGGGAACATGTTCTAAAGCAAGAAAAATGTTTAAAACATTAAGTTTGACACTCCCTGTAAAGTGCAGCAGCTGTACATTGTTTACAATCCACTGCAGTAAAATAGATATTTACAAAGAAAGAAAAATACTGATTAATTTCCAAATGAGAGCACTCTGCTATATACTTCTGTTTGTGAGTTACCTTTATCTATACCCGACCCAAATCCTAGATGAGGGTCTCATAAAGATGTTAATAAGGGACCTAAAAAAAAAACAAAAAAACCTCTAAACAACATATAAGACCCTTTTCCTTGATTAAATGGGGCCCCATGCAAAAAAACAAATGGAATGAGGTTCCTCTCCCCAGAATCTATACTGGGCATAAAGAGTCTGTGGGTTTTTTTCTTTTAGTGGACATCAGATATTATTTATTATGACTGCCATGGATCTGCATTTCTGAACAATGTGAGAAAATCTTGGGGGTTATTTTTCTTTAAAGGACTTGCCAAAAACTGTGTATGCCTCTATCGACAATTTTTTTTTATTTTTGGTGAATGAGTATGGATACTATGTACCCCTTACTCATTTACACAGGGACATTATCTGGGGGCTGATATGAAAAAAAACTATTGTCCTAATCAACATATCAAGGTCCCTCCCCATATTAAGGGCATGTGACCTACTATAGTTATGGAAGGGCTGCAGACTCACCCACCTTTTTCCTGGTCTGCTAGGCTGCATACTCAGACAAGATCTGTTGTGGATTTTTGGGAGGAATCCCATGCTTTTTTCTATATTTAAAATCAATATTAGATCTAAATGGCCTGGTAAGAGTTATGGGGGGGGGGGGGGGGGACCACGCTATTTTCTTTTTACATTTCACTGTTGGCCAGCCATCTCCAGGTGACAGCTGAATGTGTGAGGTGGGGATGAGTCATGGTTGTCAAAATGGCTGCGGCTGCCGGCTTCATAACAACCAGCCAGGGGGGAAGCTGTCACATTTAGTAGTGGTCTGCCACCAGAGGTCAGAACATAGCTAAACACAAATTTAGTTTTCTGATTGTTGAGCACCATAAAATTCATTCTTTATGGTCTCTGGCAGCAAAAACAATGAGGTCAATAATTAAAAGAGTATAGTCTGTTTTTAATTTTGTACAGCAGAAAATGTTCTTGTGTGATATTGTTAGTGGATAGAAAATAATCTGAATTATTATCATTCAGATAAGACAATATCAAATAATTCTTTGTAGCTGTGTGTTCATATTACTGTAAAGAATATTTACCTGTTGAGCTTCCATTCTGCCGAAATCAACCCCTAAAGACAGCAAATACAGAAGGTCAGTATGTATCTTTGTACAATTTAATACTATAATGTGCACACATGTAGCAATAAAAAAATAAAAGCAGGAAAGCCATTAAAATACAATAATGCTGTAAATACTACACTTTTTCTTCTGGCCTCTCTATCATGTCTAGAAATTGATGTACCTTTTGTGATTAATGTTGCTTTATGTTCCGTCAAGTTTGTTACGCCCGGTTCCGTGGGAATTATTTTTTCATGTTCTAAAGATTTTTTTGTGTAATTTCCTAAAGTCATTGTTGCAAATCCTGTAGATGCTGTAACTAAAGTTTCAGTAGGTTTTGCTAACTTTACAGCATGGGTTGATGACATACTTTGTTTAGATGTTTCTGATGTCTCTCTTGTGGATATCAGTATTGTTCTAGAAGCAGATGTTGAGTCCACTGAAGAAACATGTGTAGAGGTTGATATTGGTGCTGGGGTTGGTGTTGTAGATTCTGCAGATGATAATGTGCTTTGTTTATATGTTTCTGGTGTCCCTACTGTTGTTGTTGGTGTTGTAGATGTTGAGACCATTGAAGAAAAAAGCATAGATGTTAAAATTGGTGTTGTTGTAGAAGTATGTTTTGGGTCCTTTGAAGAAACATATTTTGACAAAAATGATGCAATAGAAGTAGTTGTTAAATCTGTTGAAGAAACATGTGTAGAAGCTATTGGTGTTTCTGTAGAGGTAGATGTTGATTCCATTGAAGGAACATACTTTGATATCAGCGCTGCTGTAGAAGTAGATGTTAAGTCTGTTGATGATACAGGAGTAGATGTTGCCATCAATGTTGTTATAGAAGTAGATGTTGATTCTATTGAAGGAACTGGAGTAGATGTTGATATCGGTGTTGTTGTAGCAGTAGATGTTGTGTCCATTGAAGAAACACTTGTAGCTGTTAATGTTGGTGTTGATATATACATAGATATTAAATCTGTTGAAGAAACATGTGTAGATGATAATGGTGTTTCTATAGAGAAGGATGTTGGTTTTGAAAAAGACAAATCTGTTGATATCATTCTAGCTGCAGAAGCAGATATTGAGTCTGTTGAAGGTACATGTGTAGATGTTAATATAGGTTTAGCTGTAGAAGTAGATGTTAAATATGTTGATGAAAGATGTGTAGGTGTTGAAATCAGTGTTGCTGTAGACGTGGATGTTGGTTCTGTTGAAGAAAAATCTGTTGATATCAATGTGGCTGTTGAAGTAGATGTTGAGTCTGCTAAAGGAATATGTGTAGATGTTAAAGTTGGTATTGCCGCAGTAGTAGATGGTAAATGTGTATACGACACATGTGTAGATGATATTGGTGTTGTTGCAGACGTAAATGTTTGTTCTGTTGAAACGTATGCTGATATCGGTGTTGATGTAGAGGATGATGTTGTGTCTGTTGAAGAGGCATGTGTAGATATTAATATTGAAGATGATGTAGCCATAGATTGTAAATCCATTGAAGAGGCATGTGTAGATGTTAATATCGGTGTTGCTGTAGAATTAGATGTTAAATCCCTTGAGGAAACATGTGTAGATAATATTGGTGTTGTTGCAGAAGTAGATACTGGGTCTGTTGAAGAAACATATGTTGATATTTGTGTTGCTGTATCAGTGAATGTTGGTTGTGTTGAAGAAAAATCTGTTGATATCATTGCTGCTGTAGAAGTAGATATTGAGTCTGTTGAAGGAACATGTGTAGATGTTAATATGGGTGTTTCAGCAGAAGTAGATGTTACATCCATTGAAGAAACATGTGTCGATGCCATTGGTGTTGCTGGAAAAGTAGATGATGGTTTCATTGAAGAAAAATGTGTTGATATCAATGTTGCTGTGGAAGGAGATGTTGGTTCAGTTGATGAAACAAGTGTAGATTTTATTATTGGTGTTACTGTAGAGGATGATGCTGATTCCATTGAAGAAACACCTGTTGAAGTTATTATCGGTGTTGTTAAAATAGATTCTGCAGATGGTAACATGCTTTGTTTAGGTGTTACTGATGTCTCTGTGGTTGCTGATTTTGATGTTATAGATGTTGACTCCATTAAAGAAACATGTGTAGATTCTGAAATCAAGGTTGCTGTAGGAGTAGACATTGGTTCTATTGAAGAAGCATATGTTGAAATTGGTGTTGAGGTAGAAGTGAATGTTGTTTCTGTTGAAGAAAAATCTGTTGATATCAATGTGGCTGTTGAAGAAGATACTGAGACTGTTGTAGGAACATGTGTAGATGGAGATATTAATATGGGTATAGAAGTAGATGTTAAATCTGTATAAGGCACATGTGTAGATGATATTGGTGTTGTTGTAGAAGTAGATGTTGGTTCTGCTGAAACATATGTTGATATTAGTGTAGATGCAGAGGATGATGTTGAGTCTGTTGAAGAATCATGTGTCGATATTAGTATTGATGATGTTGTAGCAGTAGATGTTAAATCTGTTGAAGCAGCATGCGTAGATGTTAATATCATTGTTGCTGTAGAACTAGATGTTAAATCCATTAAAGAAACATGTGTAGATAATATTGGTTTTGTTGCAGAAGCAGATATTACGCCTGTTGAAGCTGTAGCAGTTGACGTTGGTTCAGTTAAAAAAAAATATGTTGGTATAATTTCTGCTGTAGAAGTAGATATTGAGCTTGTTGAAGGTACATATGTAGTTGGTAATACAGGTGTTGCTGTTGAAGTAGATGTTAAATCTGTATAGGAGTCATGTGTAGATGTTATTGGTGTTGCTGCAGTAGTAGATGTTGGTTCATTTGAAGAAACATATGGTAATATCAGAGTTGCTGTTGAAGAAGATGTTAAGTCTGTTGATGCATCATGTGCAGATGTTGTTATCGGTTCTGTTGTTTCAGATATCTCTCGTGATGATATCTGAGTTGTAGATTTTGAGTCCATGATAGGTACAGGTGTAGAAGTTAAAACTGGTGGTACAGTAGAAATAGATATTGGTTCGATTGAAAAAACAGATGTTGCTAATGGGGTTGCTTTAGCAGTAGATGTTAAGTCTATTGGTGAAACAAATGTTGATATTGGTGTTGTTGTAGAAGCAGTTGTTAAATCTGTTGAAGAAACAAGTATAGTAGTTGCTAGAGGTAGTGGTTCAGTTGAAAAAAAAGATGATATTGGATTTCTCGTAGAAGTAGATGTTGAGTCTGTTAAAGACATGTGTGTAGATGTTGATATTGGTGTTGCTGTCGAATGAGATGCTGTGTCCATTGAAGAAAAATGTGTTGACGTTAATATCGGAGTTGCTACAGCAGATTTTGCAGATGATGACATAGTTTGTTTAGGTGTTTCTGACGACTCTGAGGTTGCTGATATTGATGTTATAGATGTTGAGTCCATTAAAGAAACATGTGTAGAAGCTGAAATCAGTGTTGCTGTAGAAGTAGACATTGGTTCCTTTGAAGAAGCATATGTTGAAATTGGTGTTGATGTAGAAGTGGATGTTTTTTCTGTTGAAGAAAAATCAGTTGATATCAAAGAAGCTGTTGAAGTAGATGCTGAGACTGTTGTAGGAACATGTGTAGATGTTAATATTGGTATTGCTGTAGAAGTAGATGGTAAATCTGTATAAGGCATATGTGTAGATGATATTGGTGTCGTTGCAGAAGTAGATGTTGGTTCTCCTGAAACATATGTTGATATCGGTGTTGATATTAAGGATGATGTTGAGTCTGTTGAAGAAACATGTGTAGATGTTAATATTGGTGTTCCTGTAGAACTAGATGTTAAATCCATTGAAGAAACATGTGTAGATAATATTGGTGTCTTTGCAGAAGTAGATATTGCGTCTGTTGAAGACATAAATGTAGATATCGGTGTTGCTGTAGCAGTGGATGTTGGTTCCGCTAAGGAAAAATATGTTGATATCATTGCTGTTATAGAAGTGGAAGTAGATATTGAGCCTGTTGAAGGTTCATGTGTAGATGTTAATACCGGAGTTGCTGTTGAAATAGATGTTAAATCTGTAAAAGAGTCATGTATAGATGATATTGGCGTTGCTGCAGCCGTAGATGTTGGATGGTTTGAAGAAACATATGGTAATATTGGTGTCGCTGTTGAAGCAGATATTAAGTCTGTTGATGCATCAAGTGCAGATGTTGGTATTGGTTTTGTTGTTTCAGATATCTCGCGTGTTGATATCTGAGTTGTAGATTTTAAGTCCATGATAGGTACAGGTGTAGAAGTTAAAACTGGTGGTATAGTAGAAATAGATATTGGTTCGATTGAAAAAACAGATGTTGCTAATGGGGTTGCTTTAGCAGTAGATGTTAAGTCTATTGGTGAAACAAATGTTGATATTGGTGTTGTTGTAGAAGCAGTTGTTAAATCTGTTGAAGAAAAAAGTATAGTAGTTGCTAGAGGTGTTGGTTCATTTAAAAAAAAAGATGATGTTGGATTTCTCGTAGAAGTAGATGTTGAGTCTGTTAAAGACATTTGTGTAGATGTTGATATTGGTGTTGCTGTCGAATGAGATGCTGTGTCCATTGAAGAAAAATGTGTTGATGTTAATATCGGTGTTGCTAAAGCAGATTTTGCAGATGATGACATAGTTTGTTTAGATGTTTCTGATGTCTCTGAGGTTGCTGATATTGATGTTATAGATGTTAAAACCATTGAAGAAACATGTGTAGAAGCTGAAATCAGTGTTGCTGTAGAAGTAGACATTGGTTCCTTTGAAGAAGCATATGTTGAAATTGGTGTTGATGTAGAAGTGGATGCTTTTTCTGTTGATATCAAAGTGGCTGTTGAAGTAGATGCTGAGACTGTTGTAGGAACATGTGTAGATGTTAATATTGGTATTGTCGTAGAAGTAGATGTTAAATCTGTATAAGCCATATGTGTAGATGATATTGAAGTCGTTGCAGAAGTAGATGTTGGTTCTCCTGAAACATATGTTGTTATCGGTGTTGATGTAGAGGATGATGTTGAGTCTGTTGAAGAAACATGTGTAGATATTAATATTGAAGATGCTGTAGCATTAGATGTTAAATCGGTTGAAGAAGCATGTGTAGATGTTAATATCTGTGTTCCTGTAGAACTAGAAGTTAAATCTATTGAAGAAACTTGTGTAGATAATATTGGTGTTTTTACAGAAGTAGATATTGCGTCTGTTGAAGACATAATTGTTGATATCGGTGGTGATGTAGCAGTGGATGTTGGTTCCATTGAAGAAAAAATTGCTGATATAATTTCTACTGTAGAAGTAGATATTGAGCCTGTTGAAGGTACATGTGTAGATGTTAATACCGGAGTTGTTGTTGAAGTAGATGTTAAATCTGTATAAGATTCATGTGTAGATGATATTGATGTTGCTGCAGCAGTAGATGTCAGATTGTTTGAAGAAACATATGTTAATAGCGGCGTTGCCGTTGAAGAAGATATTAAGTCTGTTGATGTACCAAGTGCAGATGTTGGTATCGGTTTTGTTGTTTCAGATATCTCTCGTGTTGATATCAAAGTTGTAGACTTGGAGTCCATGATAGGTGCAGGTGTAGAAGTTAAAACTGGTGTTACAGTAGAAATAGATATTGGTTCAACTGAAGAAGAATATGTTGATATTGGTTTTGCTTTAGCAGTAGATGTTAAGTCCATTGATGAAACAGATGTTGATATTGGTGTTGTTGTAGAAGCAGTTGTTAAATCTGTTGAAGAAAGAAGCATAGTAATTGCTATAGGTGTTGCTGTAGAAGTAGACATTGGTTTAGTTGAAAAAAAATATGATATTGGATTTCTTGTAGAAGTAGATGTTGAGTCTGTTGAAGACATTTGTGTAGATGTTGATAATGGTGTTGCTGTAGAAGGAGATGATCCATCCATTGAAGAAACATGTGATGACGTTAATATAAATGTTGCTATAGCAGATTTTGCAGATGGCGACATAGTTTGTTTAGGTGTTTCTGACATCTCTGAGGTTGCTGATATTGGTGTTATAAATGTTGAGTCCATTGAAGAAACATGTGTAGAAGCTGAAATCGGTGTTGCTGTAAAAGTAGACATTTCTTCCTTTGAAGAAGCATATGTTGAAATTGGTGTTGATGTAGAAGTGGATGTTTTTTCTGTTGAAGAAAAATCAGTTGATATCAAAGAAGCTGTTGAAGTAGATGCTGAGACTGTTGTAGGAACATGTGTAGATGTTAATATTGGTATTGCTGTAGAAGTAGATGGTAAATCTGTATAAGGGATATGTGTAGATGATATTGGTGTTGTTGCAGAAGTAGATGTTAGTTCTCCTGAAACATATGTTGATATCGGTGTTGATGTTA
Organism: Pelophylax lessonae; assembly: GCF_965119305.1. Taxonomy (NCBI): domain Eukaryota; kingdom Metazoa; phylum Chordata; class Amphibia; order Anura; family Ranidae; genus Pelophylax; species Pelophylax lessonae. Next base: position 89,551,834 of record NC_138774.1, read on the forward strand.
AGGATGATGTTGAGTCTGTTGAAGAAACATGTGTAGATATTAATATTGAAGATGCTGTAGCAGTAGATGTTAAATCGGTTGAGGAAGCATGTGTAGACATTAATATTGAAGATGCTGTAGCAGTAGATGTTAAATCTGTTGAAGAAACATTTGTAGATAATATTGATGTTTTTGCAGAAGTAGATATTGCGTCTGTAGAAGACATTAATGTTGATATCGGTGTTGCTGTAGCAGTGGATGTTGGTTCCATTGAAGAAAAATATTTTGATATAATTTCTGCTGTATAAGTAGAAGTAGATATTGAGCCTGTTGAAGGTGCATGTGTAGATGTTAATGCCGGAGTTGCTGTTGAAGTAGATGTTAAATCTGTAAAAGATTCATGTGTAGATAATATTGGTGTTGCTGCAGCAGTAGATGTTGGATTGTGTGAAGAAACATATGTTAATATCGGTGTTGCTGTTGAAGAAGATATTAGGTCTGTTGATGCATCAAGTGCAGATGTTGGTATTGGTTTTGTTGTTTCTGATATCTCTCGTGTTGATATCCGAGTTGTAGATTTTGAGTCCATGTAAGGTACAGGTGTAGAAGTTAAAACTGGTGTTAGAGTAGAAATAGATATTGGTTCCATTGAAGAAGTAGATGTAGATATTGGTGTTTCTTTAACAGTAGATGTTAAGTCCATTGATGAAACAAATGTTGATATTGGTGTTGTTGTAGAAGCAGCTGTTAAATCTGTTGAAGAAACAAGCATAGTAATTGCTATAGGTGTTGTTGTAGAAGGAGACATTGGTTCAGTTGAAGAAAAAAAAGATGATATTGGATTTCCTGTAGAAGTAGATGTTGAGTCTGTTGAAGATATTTGTGTAGATAATGATAATGGTGTTGCTGTAGAAGGAGATGATCCGTCCATTGAAGAAACATGTGATGATGACGTTAATATCGGTGTTGCTAAAGCATATTTTGCAGATGGTGACATGCTTTGTTTAGGTTTTTCTGATATCTCTGATGTTGCTGATATTGGTGTTATAGATGTTGAGTCTATTGAAAAAACATGTGTAGATTCTGAAATTGGTGCTGCTAAAGAAGTAGATATTGGTTCTATTGAAGAACCATATGTTGAAATTGGTGTTGCTGTAGAAGTGGATATTTTTTCTGTTGAAGAAAAATCAGTTGATATCAAAGTGGTTGTTGAAGTAGATGCTGATACTGTTGTAGGAACATGTGTAGATGTTATTATTGGTGTTGCCGTAGAAGTAAATGTTAAATCTGTATAAGGCATATGTGTAGATGATATTGTTGTTATTGCAGAAGTAGATGTTGGCTCTCCTGAAACATATGTTGATATCGGTGTTGATGTAGAGGATGATGTTGAGTCTGTTGAAGAAACACTTGTAGATATTAATGTCGTAGATGCTGTAGCAGTAGATGTTAAATCCCTGGAAGAAGCATGTGTAGATGTTAATATTGGTGTTCCTGTAGAACTAGATGTTAAATCCATTGAAGAAACATGTGTAGATAATATTGGTGTTTTTGCAGAAGTAGATATTGCGTCTGTTGAAGACATAAATGTAGATATCGGTGCTGCTGTAGCAGTGGATGTTGGTTCCGCTAAGGAAAAATATGTTGATATCATTGCTGTTATAGAAGTGGAAGTAGATATTGAGCCTGTTGAAGGTTCATGTGTAGATGTTAATACCGGAGTTGCTGTTGAAATAGATGTTAAATCTGTAAAAGAGTCATGTGTAGATAATATTGGTGTTGCTGCAGCAGTAGATGTTGGATTGTGTGAAGAAAAATATGTTAATATCGGTGTTGCTTTTGAAGAAGATATTAGGTCTGTTGATGCATCAAGTGCAGATGTTGGTATTGGTTTTGTTGTTTCTGATATCTCTTGTGTTGATATCCGAGTTGTAGATTTTGAGTCCATGTAAGGTACAGGTGTAGAAGTTAAAACTGGTGTTAGAGTAGAAATAGATATTGGTTCCATTGAAGAAGTAGATGTAGATATTGGTGTTTCTTTAACAGTAGATGTTAAGTCCATTGATGAAACAAATGTTGATATTGGTGTTGTTGTAGAAGCAGCTGTTAAATCTGTTGAAGAAACAAGCATAGTAATTGCTATAGGTGTTGCTGTAGAAGGAGACATTGGTTCAGTTGAAGAAAAAAAAGATGATATTGGATTTCCTGTAGAAGTAGATGTTGAGTCTGTTGAAGATATTTGTGTAGATAATGATAATGGTGTTGCTGTAGAAGGAGATGATCCGTCCATTGAAGAAACATGTGATGATGACGTTAATATCGGTGTTGCTAAAGCAGATTTTGCAGATGGTGACATGCTTTGTTTAGGTTTTTCTGATATCTCTGATGTTGCTGATATTGGTGTTATAGATGTTGAGTCTATTGAAAAAACATGTGTAGATTCTGAAATTGGTGCTGCTAAAGAAGTAGATATTGGTTCTATTGAAGAATCATATGTTGAAATTGGTGTTGCTGTAGAAGTGGATATTTTTTCTGTTGAAGAAAAATCAGTTGATATCAAAGTGGTTGTTGAAGTAGATGCTGATACTGTTGTAGGAACATGTGTAGATGTTATTATTGGTGTTGCCGTAGAAGTAAATGTTAAATCTGTATAAGGCATATGTGTAGATGATATTGTTGTTATTGCAGAAGTAGATGTTGGCTCTCCTGAAACATATGTTGATATCGGTGTTGATGTAGAGGATGATGTTGAGTCTGTTGAAGAAACACTTGTAGATATTAATGTCGTAGATGCTGTAGCAGTAGATGTTAAATCCCTGGAAGAAGCATGTGTAGATGTTAATATTGGTGTTCCTGTAGAACTAGATGTTAAATCCATTGAAGAAACATGTGTAGATAATATTGGTGTTTTTGCAGAAGTAGATATTGCGTCTGTAGAAGACATTAATGTTGATATCGGTGTTGCTGTAGCAGTGGATGTTGGTTCCATTGAAGAAAAATATTTTGATATAATTTCTGCTGTATAAGTAGAAGTAGATATTGAGCCTGTTGAAGGTGCATGTGTAGATGTTAATGCCGGAGTTGCTGTTGAAGTAGATGTTAAATCTGTAAAAGATTCATGTGTAGATAATATTGGTGTTGCTGCAGCAGTAGATGTTGGATTGTGTGAAGAAACATATGTTAATATCGGTGTTGCTTTTGAAGAAGATATTAGGTCTGTTGATGCATCAAGTGCAGATGTTGGTATTGGTTTTGTTGTTTCTGATATCTCTCGTGTTGATATCCGAGTTGTAGATTTTGAGTCCATGTAAGGTACAGGTGTAGAGGTTAAAACTGGTGTTAGAGTAGAAATAGATATTGGTTCCATTGAAGAAGTAGATGTAGATATTGGTGTTTCTTTAACAGTAGATGTTAAGTCCATTGATGAAACAAATGTTGATATCGGTGTTGTTGTAGAAGCAGCTGTTAAATCTGTTGAAGAAACAAGCATAGTAATTGCTATAGGTGTTGCTGTAGAAGGAGACATTGGTTCAGTTGAAGAAAAAAAAGATGATATTGGATTTCCTGTAGAAGTAGATGTTGAGTCTGTTGAAGATATTTGTGTAGATAATGATAATGGTGTTGCTGTAGAAGGAGATGATCCGTCCATTGAAGAAACATGTGATGATGACGTTAATATCGGTGTTGCTAAAGCAGATTTTGCAGATGGTGACATGCTTTGTTTAGGTTTTTCTGATATCTCTGATGTTGCTGATATTGGTGTTATAGATGTTGAGTCTATTGAAAAAACATGTGTAGATTCTGAAATTGGTGCTGCTAAAGAAGTAGATATTGGTTCTATTGAAGAATCATATGTTGAAATTGGTGTTGCTGTAGAAGTGGATATTTTTTCTGTGGAAGAAAAATCATTTGTTTTCAAAGTGGTTGTTGAAGTAGATGCTGATACTGTTGTAGGAACATGTGTAGATGTTATTATTGGTGTTGCCGTAGAAGTAAATGTTAAATCTGTATAAGGCATATGTGTAGATGATATTGTTGTTATTGCAGAAGTAGATGTTGGCTCTCCTGAAACATATGTTGATATCGGTGTTGATGTAGAGGATGATGTTGAGTCTGTTGAAGAAACACTTGTAGATATTAATGTCGTAGATGCTGTAGCAGTAGATGTTAAATCCCTGGAAGCAGCATGTGTAGATGTTAATATTGGTGTTCCTGTAGAACTAGATGTTAAATCCATTGAAGAAACATGTGTAGATAATATTGGTGTTTTTGCAGAAGTAGATATTGCGTCTGTTGAAGACATAAATGTAGATATCGGTGTTGCTGTAGCAGTGGATGTTGGTTCCGCTAAGGAAAAATATGTTGATATCATTGCTGTTATAGAAGTGGAAGTAGATATTGAGCCTGTTGAAGGTTCATGTGTAGATGTTAATACCGGAGTTGCTGTTGAAATAGATGTTAAATCTGTAAAAGAGTCATGTGTAGATAATATTGGTGTTGCTGCAGCAGTAGATGTTGGATTGTGTGAAGAAAAATATGTTAATATCGGTGTTGCTTTTGAAGAAGATATTAGGTCTGTTGATGCATCAAGTGCAGATGTTGGTATTGGTTTTGTTGTTTCTGATATCTCTTGTGTTGATATCCGAGTTGTAGATTTTGAGTCCATGTAAGGTACAGGTGTAGAAGTTAAAACTGGTGTTAGAGTAGAAATAGATATTGGTTCCATTGAAGAAGTAGATGTAGATAGTGGTGTTTCTTTAACAGTAGATGTTAAGTCCATTGATGAAACAAATGTTGATATTGGTGTTGTTGTAGAAGCAGCTTTTAAATCTGTTGAAGAAACAAGCATAGTAATTGCTATAGGTGTTGCTGTAGAAGGAGACATTGGTTCAGTTGAAGAAAAAAAAGATGATATTTGATTTCCTGTAGAAGTAGATGTTGAGTCTGTTGAAGATATTTGTGTAGACAATGATAATGGTGTTGCTGTAGAAGGAGATAATCCGTCCATTGAAGAAACATGTGATGATGACGTTAATATCGGTGTTGCTAAAGCAGATTTTGCAGATGGGGACATGCTTTGTTTAGGTTTTTCTGATATCTCTGATGTTGCTGATATTGGTGTTATAGATGTTGAGTCTATTGAAAAAACATGTGTAGATTCTGAAATTTGTGCTGCTAAAGAAGTAGATATTGGTTCTATTGAAGAATCATATGTTGAAATTGGTGTTGCTGTAGAAGTGGATATTTTTTCTGTTGAAGAAAAATCAGTTGATATCAAAGTGGTTGTTGAAGTAGATGCTGATACTGTTGTAGGAACATGTGTAGATGTTATTATTGGTGTTGCCGTAGAAGTAAATGTTAAATCTGTATAAGGCATATGTGTAGATGATATTGTTGTTATTGCAGAAGTAGATGTTGGCTCTCCTGAAACATATGTTGATATCGGTGTTGATGTAGAGGATGATGTTGAGTCTGTTGAAGAAACACTTGTAGATATTAATGTCGTAGATGCTGTAGCAGTAGATGTTAAATCCCTGGAAGAAGCATGTGTAGATGTTAATATTGGTGTTCCTGTAGAACTAGATGTTAAATCCATTGAAGAAACATGTGTAGATAATATTGGTGTTTTTGCAGAAGTAGATATTGCGTCTGTAGAAGACATTAATGTTGATATCGGTGTTGCTGTAGCAGTGGATGTTGGTTCCATTGAAGAAAAATATTTTGATATAATTTCTGCTGTATAAGTAGAAGTAGATATTGAGCCTGTTGAAGGTGCATGTGTAGATGTTAATGCCGGAGTTGCTGTTGAAGTAGATGTTAAATCTGTAAAAGATTCATGTGTAGATAATATTGGTGTTGCTGCAGCAGTAGATGTTGGATTGTGTGAAGAAACATATGTTAATATCGGTGTTGCTTTTGAAGAAGATATTAGGTCTGTTGATGCGTCAAGTGCAGATGTTGGTATTGGTTTTGTTGTTTCTGATATCTCTCGTGTTGATATCCGAGTTGTAGATTTTGAGTCCATGTAAGGTACAGGTGTAGAAGTTAAAACTGGTGTTAGAGTAGAAATAGATATTGGTTCCATTGAAGAAGTAGATGTAGATATTGGTGTTTCTTTAACAGTAGATGTTAAGTCCATTGATGAAACAAATGTTGATATTGGTGTTGTTGTAGAAGCAGCTGTTAAATCTGTTGAAGAAACAAGCATAGTAATTGCTATAGGTGTTGCTGTAGAAGGAGACATTGGTTCAGTTGAAGAAAAAAAAGATGATATTGGATTTCCTGTAGAAGTAGATGTTGAGTCTGTTGAAGATATTTGTGTAGATAATGATAATGGTGTTGCTGTAGAAGGAGATGATCCGTCCATTGAAGAAACATGTGATGATGACGTTAGTATCGGTGTTGCTAAAGCAGATTTTGCAGATGGTGACATGCTTTGTTTAGGTTTTTCTGATATCTCTGATGTTGCTGATATTGGTGTTATAGATGTTGAGTCTGTTGAAAAAACATGTGTAGATTCTGAAATTGGTGCTGCTAAAGAAGTAGATATTGGTTCTATTGAAGAATCATATGTTGAAATTGGTGTTGCTGCAGAAGTGGATATTTTTTCTGTTGAAGAAAAATCAGTTGATATCAAAGTGGTTGTTGAAGTAGATGCTGATACTGTTGTAGGAACATGTGTAGATGTTATTATTGGTGTTGCCGTAGAAGTAAATGTTAAATCTGTATAAGGCATATGTGTAGATGATATTGTTGTTATTGCAGAAGTAGATGTTGGCTCTCCTGAAACATATGTTGATATCGGTGTTGATGTAGAGGATGATGTTGAGTCTGTTGAAGAAACACTTGTAGATATTAATGTCGTAGATGCTGTAGCAGTAGATGTTAAATCCCTGGAAGAATCATGTGTAGATGTTAATATTGGTGTTCCTGTAGAACTAGATGTTAAATCCATTGAAGAAACATGTGTAGATAATATTGGTGTTTTTGCAGAAGTAGATATTGCGTCTGTTGAAGACATAAATGTTGATATCGGTGTTGATGTAGCAGTGGATGTTGGTTCCGCTAAGGAAAAATATGTTGATATCATTGCTGCTATAGAAGTAGAAGTAGATATTGAGCCTGTTGAAGGTACATGTGTAGATGTTAATACCGGAGTTGCTGTTGAAGTAGATGTTAAATCTGCGAAAGAGTCATGTATAGAAGATATTGGTGTTGCTGCAGCAGTAGATGTTGGATTGTTTGAAGAAACATATGTTAATATCGGTGTCGCTGTTGAAGCAGATATTAAGTCTGTTGATGCATCAAGTGCAGATGTTGGTATTGGTTTTGTTGTTTCAGATATCTCACGTGTTGATATCTGAGTTGTAGGTTTTAAGTCCATAATAGGTACAGATGTAGAAGTTAAAACTGGTGTTACAGTAGAAACAGATATCGGTTCCATTGAAGAAGCAGATGCTGATATTGGTGTTGCTTTAGCAGTAGATGTTAAGTCCATTGATGAAACAAATGTTGATATTGGTGTTGTTGTAGAAGCAGTTGTTAAATCTATTGAAGACACAAGCATAGTAGTTGCTATAGGTGTTGCTGTAGAAGTAGACATTGGTTCAATTGAAGAAAAAAAAGATGATATTGTATTTCCTGTAGAGGAAAATGTTGAGTCTCCTGAAGAAATTTGTGTAGATGTTGGTACTGGTGTTGCTGTAAAAGGAGATGATTCGTCCATCGAGGAAACATGTGATGACGTTAATATCCGTGTTGCTGTAGCAGTGGATGTTGGTTCCATTGAAGAAAAATATTCTGATATAATTTCTGCTGTAGAAGTAGAAGTAGATATTGAGCCTGTTGAAGGTGCATGTGTAGATGTTAATGCCGGAGTTGCTGTTGAAATAGATGTTAAATCTGTATAAGATTCATGTGTAGATAATATTGGTGTTTCTGCAGCAGTAGATGTTGGATCGTGTGAAGAAACATATGTTAATATCGGTGTTGCTGTTGAAGAAGATATTAGGTCTGTTGATGCATCAAGTGCAGATTTTGGTATCAGTTTTGTTGTTTCTGATATCTCTCGTGTTGATATCCGAGTCGTAGATTTTGAGTCCATGAAAGGTACAGGTGTAGAAGTTAAAACTGGTGTTAGAGTAGAAATAGATATTGGTTCCATTGAAGAAGTAGATGTAGATATCGGTGTTTCTTTAACAGAAGATGTTAAGTCCATTGATGAAACAAATGTTGATATAGGTGTTGTTGTAGAAGCAGTTGTTAAATCTGTTGAAGAAACAAGCATAGTAATTGCTATAGGTGTTCCTGTAGAAGGAGACATTGGTTCAGTTGAAGAAAAAAATGATGATATTGGATTTCTTGTAGAAGTAGATGTTGAGTCTGTTGAAGATATTTGTGTAGATAATGATATTGGTGTTGCTGTAGAAGGAGATGATCCGTCCATTGAAGAAACATGTGATGACGTTAATATTGGTGTTGCTAAAGCAGATTTTGCAGATGGTGACATGCTTTGTTTAGGTGTTTCTGATATCTCTGATGTTGCTGATATTGGTGTTTTAGATGTTGAGTCTATTGAAAAAACATGTGTAGATTCTGAAATTGGTGCTGCTAAAGAAGTAGATATTGGTTCTATTGAAGAATCATATGTTGAAATTGGTGTTGCTGTTGAAGTGGATATTTTTTCTGTTGAAGAAAAATCAGTTGATATCAAAGTGGTTGTTGAAGTAGATGCTGATACTGTTGTAGGAACATGTCTAGATGTTATTATTGGTGTTGCCGTAGAAGTAAATGTTAAATCTGTATAAGGCATATGTGTAGATGATATTGTTGTTATTGCAGAAGTAGATGTTGGCTCTCCTGAAACATATGTTGATATCGGTGTTGATGTAGAGGATGATGTTGAGTCTGTTGAAGAAACACTTGTAGATATTAATGTCGTAGATGCTGTAGCAGTAGATGTTAAATCCCTGGAAGAAGCATGTGTAGATGTTAATATTGGTGTTCCTGTAGAACTAGATGTTAAATCCATTGAAGAAACATGTGTAGATAATATTGGTGTTTTTGCAGAAGTAGATATTGCGTCTGTAGAAGACATTAATGTTGATATCGGTGTTGCTGTAGCAGTGGATGTTGGTTCCATTGAAGAAAAATATTTTGATATAATTTCTGCTGTATAAGTAGAAGTAGATATTGAGCCTGTTGAAGGTGCATGTGTAGATGTTAATGCCGGAGTTGCTGTTGAAGTAGATGTTAAATCTGTAAAAGATTCATGTGTAGATAATATTGGTGTTGCTGCAGCAGTAGATGTTGGATTGTGTGAAGAAACATATGTTAATATCGGTGTTGCTTTTGAAGAAGATATTAGGTCTGTTGATGCATCAAGTGCAGATGTTGGTATTGGTTTTGTTGTTTCTGATATCTCTCGTGTTGTTATCCGAGTTGTAGATTTTGAGTCCATGTAAGGTACAGGTGTAGAAGTTAAAACTGGTGTTAGAGTAGAAATAGATATTGGTTCCATTGAAGAAGTAGATGTAGATATTGGTGTTTCTTTAACAGTAAATGTTAAGTCCATTGATGAAACAAATGTTGATATCGGTGTTGTTGTAGAAGCAGCTGTTAAATCTGTTGAAGAAACAAGCATAGTAATTGCTATAGGTGTTGCTGTAGAAGGAGACATTGGTTCAGTTGAAGAAAAAAAAGATGATATTGGATTTCCTGTAGAAGTAGATGTTGAGTCTGTTGAAGATATTTGTGTAGATAATGATAATGGTGTTGCTGTAGAAGGAGATGATCCGTCCATTGAAGAAACATGTGATGATGACGTTAATATCGGTGTTGCTAAAGCAGATTTTGCAGATGGTGACATGCTTTGTTTAGGTGTTTCTGATATCTCTGATGTTGCTGATATTGGTGTTATAGATGTTGAGTCTATTGAAAAAACATGTGTAGATTCTGAAATTGGTGCTGCTAAAGAAGTAGATATTGGTTCTATTGAAGAATCATATGTTGAAATTGGTGTTGATGTAGAAGTGGATATTTTTTCTGCTGAAGAAAAATCAGGTGATATCAAAGTGGTTGTTGAAGTAGATGCTGATACTGTTGTAGGAACATGTGTAGATGTTATTATTGGTGTTGCCGTTGAAGTAAATGTTAAATCTGTATAAGGCATATGTGTAGATGATATTGTTGTTATTGCAGAAGTAGATGTTGGCTCTCCTGAAACATATGTTGATATCGGTGTTGATGTAGAGGATGATGTTGAGTCTGTTGAAGAAACACTTGTAGATATTAATGTCGTAGATGCTGTAGCAGTAGATGTTAAATCCCTGGAAGAAGCATGTGTAGATGTTAATATTGGTGTTCCTGTAGAACTAGATGTTAAATCCATTGAAGAAACATGTGTAGATAATATTGGTGTTTTTGCAGAAGTAGATATTGCGTCTGTTGAAGACATAAATGTTGATATCGGTGTTGATGTAGCAGTGGATGTTGGTTCCGCTAAGGAAAAATATGTTGATATCATTGCTGCTATAGAAGTAGAAGTAGATATTGAGCCTGTTGAAGGTACATGTGTAGATGTTAATACCGGAGTTGCTGTTGAAGTAGATGTTAAATCTGCGAAAGAGTCATGTATAGAAGATATTGGTGTTGCTGCAGCAGTAGATGTTGGATTGTTTGAAGAAACATATGTTAATATCGGTGTCGCTGTTGAAGCAGATATTAAGTCTGTTGATGCATCAAGTGCAGATGTTGGTATTGGTTTTGTTGTTTCAGATATCTCACTTGTTGATATCTGAGTTGTAGGTTTTAAGTCCATAATAGGTACAGATGTAGAAGTTAAAACTGGTGTTACAGTAGAAACAGATATTGGTTCCATTGAAGAAGCAGATGCTGATATTGGTGTTGCTTTAGCAGTAGATGTTAAGTCCATTGATGAAACAAATGTTGACATTGGTGTTGTTGTAGAAGCAGTTGTTAAATCTATTGAAGAAACAAGCATAGTAGTTGCTATAGGTGTTGCTGTAGAAGTAGACATTGGTTCAATTGAAGAAAAAAAAGATGATATTGTATTTCCTGTAGAGGAAAATGTTGAGTCTCCTGAAGAAATTTGTGTAGATGTTGGTACTGGTGTTGCTGTAAAAGGAGATGATTCGTCCATCGAGGAAACATGTGATGACGTTAATATCCGTGTTGCTGTAGCAGTGGATGTTGGTTCCATTGAAGAAAAATATTCTGATATAATTTCTGCTGTAGAAGTAGAAGTAGATATTGAGCCTGTTGAAGGTGCATGTGTAGATGTTAATGCCGGAGTTGCTGTTGAAATAGATGTTAAATCTGTATAAGATTCATGTGTAGATAATATTGGTGTTGCTGCAGCAGTAGATGTTGGATCGTGTGAAGAAACATATGTTAATATCGGTGTTGCTGTTGAAGAAGATATTAGGTCTGTTGATGCATCAAGTGCAGATGTTGGTATCAGTTTTGTTGTTTCTGATATCTCTCGTGTTGATATCCGAGTCGTAGATTTTGAGTCCATGAAAGGTACAGGTGTAGAAGTTAAAACTGGTGTTAGAGTAGAAATAGATATTGGTTCCATTGAAGAAGTAGATGTAGATATCGGTGTTTCTTTAACAGAAGATGTTAAGTCCATTGATGAAACAAATGTTGATATAGGTGTTGTTGTAGAAGCAGTTGTTAAATCTATTGAAGAAACAAGCATAGTAATTGCTATAGGTGTTGCTGTAGAAGGAGACATTGGTTCAGTTGAAGAAAAAAATGATGATATTGGATTTCTTGTAGAAGTAGATGTTGAGTCTGTTGAAGATATTTGTGTAGATAATGATATTGGTGTTGCTGTAGAAGGAGATGATCCGTCCATTGAAGAAACATGTGATGACGTTAATATTGGTGTTGCTAAAGCAGATTTTGCAGATGGTGACATGCTTTGTTTAGGTGTTTCTGATATCTCTGATGTTGCTGATATTGGTGTTTTAGATGTTGAGTCTATTGAAAAAACATGTGTAGATTCTGAAATTGGTGCTGCTAAAGAAGTAGATATTGGTTCTATTGAAGAATCATATGTTGAATTTGGTGTTGCTGTTGAAGTGGATATTTTTTCTGTTGAAGAAAAATCAGTTGATATCAAAGTGGTTGTTGAAGTAGATGCTGATACTGTTGTAGGAACATGTGTAGATGTTATTATTGGTGTTGCCGTAGAAGTAAATGTTAAATCTGTATAAGGCATATGTGTAGATGATATTGTTGTTATTGCAGAAGTAGATGTTGGCTCTCCTGAAACATATGTTGATATCGGTGTTGATGTAGAGGATGATGTTGAGTCTGTTGAAGAAACACTTGTAGATATTGATGTCGTAGATGCTGTAGCAGTAGATGTTAAATCCCTGGAAGAAGCATGTGTAGATGTTAATATTGGTGTTCCTGTAGAACTAGATGTTAAATCCATTGAAGAAACATGTGTAGATAATATTGGTGTTTTTGCAGAAGTAGATATTGCGTCTGTAGAAGACATTAATGTTGATATCGGTGTTGCTGTAGCAGTGGATGTTGGTTCCATTGAAGAAAAATATTTTGATATAATTTCTGCTGTATAAGTAAAAGTAGATATTGAGCCTGTTGAAGGTGCATGTGTAGATGTTAATGCCGGAGTTGCTGTTGAAGTAGATGTTAAATCTGTAAAAGATTCATGTGTAGATAATATTGGTGTTGCTGCAGCAGTAGATGTTGGATTGTGTGAAGAAACATATGTTAATATCGGTGTTGCTTTTGAAGAAGATATTAGGTCTGTTGATGCATCAAGTGCAGATGTTGGTATTGGTTTTGTTTTTTCTGATATCTCTCGTGTTGATATCTGAGTTGTAGATTTTGAGTCCATGATAGGTAAAGGTGTAAAAGTTAAAACTGGTGTCATAGTAGAAATAGATATTGGTTCAATTGAAGAAGCAGATGTAGATATTGGTGTTTCTTTAGTAGTAGATGTTAAGTCAATTGATAAAACAGATGTTGATATTGGTGTTGTTGTAGAAGCAGTTGTTAAATCTGTTGAAGAAACTAGCATAGTAGTTGGTATAGGTGTTGCTGTATAAGTAGACATTGCTTCAGTTGAAGAAAAAAAAGATGATATTGGATTACCTTTAGAATTAGATGTTGAGTCTGTTAAATACATTTGTGTAGATGTTGATATTGGTGTTGCTGTAGAAGGAGATGATCCATCCATTGAAGAAACATAAGAAGACGTTAATATCGGGGTTGCTAAAGCAGATTTTGCAGATGGTGAGATGCTTTGTTTAGGTGTTTTTGATATCTCTGATGTTGCTGATATTGGAGTTATAGATGTTGAGTCTATTGAAAAAACATGTGTAGATTCTGAAATTGGTGTTGCTGAAGAAGTAGATATTGGTTCTATTGAAGAAACATATGTTGAAATTGGTGTTAATGAAAAGATGGATGTTGGTTCTTCTGAGGAAAAAACAGTTGATATCAATGTTGGTGTTGAAGTAGATGTTGAATCTGTTGAAGAAACATGTGTAGATGTTAATATCGATGTTGCTGTAGAAGTAGATATTAAATCCATTGAAGAAACATGTGATGATATTGGTGTTGCTGAAGAACTAGATGATGGTTTCACTGAAGAAACATTTGTTGATATCAATGTTGCTGTAGAAGTAGATGTTGGTTCTGTTGATGAAACATATGTAGATGTTGATATCGGTGTTGCTGTAGAGGGTGATGCTGATTCCCTTGAAGAAGCATATGGTGATGTTATTGTTGTTGTTAAAGTAGAATTAAAGTCTACTGAAGAAACAAGTGTAGAAGTTGATATTAGTGTTGTTGTAGAAGGAGATGCTGTGTCCATTGAAGAACCATGTGTTGACGTTAACATTGGTGTTGCTAAAGTAGATTCTGCAGATGGTAACATGCTTTCTTTAGGTGTTTCTGATGTCTTCGATGTTGCTGATATTGATGCTATAGTTGTTGAGTCTATTGAAGAAACATGTGTAGAAGCTGAAGTCGGTGTTGCTGTAGAAGTAGACATTGGTTCTATTGAAGAAGCATATGTTGAAATTGGTGTTGATGTAGAAGCGAATGATGTTTCTGTGGAAAAATCTGTTGACATCAAAGTGGCTGCTGAGGTAGATGCTGAGACTGTTGTAGGAACATGTGTAGATGTTAATATTTGTATTGCCTTAGAAGTAGAAGTTAAATCTGTATAAGGCATATGTGTAGATGATATTGGTGTTGTTGCAGAAGTAGATGTTGGTTCTGCTGAAACATATGTTGATATCGGTGTTGATGTAGAAGATGATGTTGAATCTGTTGATGAAACATGTGTAGATATTAATATCGAAGATGCTGTAGCAGTAGATGTTAAATCCATTGAAGAAGCATGAATAGATGTTAATATCGGTGTTGCTGTAGAACTAGATGTTAAATCCATTGAGGAAACATGCATAGATAATATTGGTGTTGTCGCAGAAGTAGATATTGTATCTGTTGAAGACATATATGTTGATATCGGTGTTACTTTTTCAGAGGATGTTGGTTGAGTGGAAGAAGAATATGTTGATGTCATTGCTGCTGTAGAAGTAAAAGTAGATATTGAGCCTGTTGAAGGTACATGTGTAGATGTTAATACTGGTGTTGCTGTTGAAATAGATGTTAAACCTGTATAAGAGTCATGTGTAGATAATATTGGTGTTGCTGCAGCAGTAGATGTTGGTTCGTTCGAAGAAACATATGTTAATATCAGTGTTGCTGTTGAAGAAGATGTTAAGTCTGTTGATGCATCAAGTGAAGATGTTGTTATCGGTTTTGTTGTTTCAGATAGCTCTTCTGTTGTTATTTTAGTTGTAGATTTTGAGTCCATGATAGGTACAGGTGTAGAAGTTAAAAGTCGCGTTACAGTAGAAATAGATATCAGTTCTTTTGAAGAATCAGTTGTTGATATTGGTGTTGCTTTAGAAGTAGATGTTAAGTCCATTGATGAAACAAATGTTGATATTGGTGTCGTTGTAGCAGTAGTTGTTAAATCTGTTGATGAAACAAGCATAGTAGGTACTAAAGGTATTGCTGTAGAAGTAGACATTGGTTCAGTTGAAGAAAAAAAAGATGATATTGGGTTTTCTGTAGAAGTAGATTTTGAGTTTATTGAAGCCATTTGTTTAGATGTTGATATTGGTGTTGCTGTAGAAGGAGATATTGATTCCATTGAAGAAACATATGGTGCTTTTGAAGCTGTTGATAAAGTAGATATTGAGGCTGTTGAAGAAACATGCATGGATGCTGATATTAGTGTTGTTGTGGAAGGAGATGTTGTGTCCATTGAAGAACCATGTGTTGAAGTTAATATTGGTGTTGCTAAAGTAGATTCTGCAGATGGTAAAATGTTTTGTTTAGGTGTTTCTGATGTCTCTGATGTTGCTGATATGGATGTTATAGATGTTGAGTCTATTGAAGAAACATGTGTGGATTCTGAAACCAGAGTTGCTTTAGAAAGAGATATTGGATCTATTGAAGAAACATATATTGAAATTGGTGCTACTGTAGAGATGGATGTTGGTTCTGCTGAAGAAAAAACTGTTGATATCAATGTTGTTGTGGAAGTAGATGTTGGTTCTGTTGATGAAACATGTGGAGATGTTGATATAGGGGTTGCTGTAGAAGTTGATGTTGAATCCATGGAAGAAACATGTGTAAATGATATTGGTGTTGTTGCAGAAGTAGATGTTGGTTCTGTTGATGAAACATGTGTAGATGTTAATATTGGTATTGCCATAGAAGTAGATGTTAAATCTGTATGGGGCATATGTGTAGATGATATTGGTGTTGTTGCAGAAGTAGATGTTGGTTCTCCTGAAACATATGTTGATATCGGTGTTGATGTAGACGATGAGGTTGAGTGTGTTGAAGAAAGATGTGCAGATACTAATATCGATGATGCTGTGCCAGTAGATGTTAAATCCATTGAAGGGACATGTGTAGATAAAAATGGTGTTCCTGTAAAAGTAGGGGTTTGTTCAGTTGTTAAAACATGTGTTGATTGTGGTGTTGCTGGAGAAGGTGTTGGAAAAACCTGATCACTTGTTCTCACTGGTAAAGAATTTGATGCAGATATCAGTGTTGTTGCAGAGGCATGTATAGCTGTCGATACTGGTGTAGCTGTAAAAGCAGGCAAAGGTGTTGGTAAAGATGTTGAAGAAACCTGTGTGCTTGTTTTTATTGGTATAGAAGTAGATGTAGATTCTGATGTTGCATTAACATATGTCGAAGGCCATACTGGTGTAGCTTTAGAAGTAGATGTTGGCATCGGTGTTGTAGTATTTTTAGAATTAGTGGTGTCAGCTTTGATATCTTTTACTGTGGAAACAGCATTTGTAGAGGCAATTTCAGGCTTTCCAGGGCTGCCTCGTGCACTGGCAGCTGAATGAATACTATTTAACCCTGGAACTAGAGAAGGCTGTACATTTTTTGATGGATTTTGACTATTTCCACGTAAAACCTTGGAAGATCTCTGTAGTCTCTTTCCTATTCTTTTAGTTTCATAATTTGTCAGGGAAGAAGAGGAAGTAGATGAGGAAGATAGATTTTGAAGCTGAACATTTGAATTTATAGATGTGATGTGTGTTCCTTTGGGTCCTGTTTGTGTGAAGACAGAAAGTTTGCTTCTTGTTGATGTATGAAGCACAGTTTCCCATGAAGGTGTTACTGGTATTTCAACTGTAATATAAAAACAAATGAGTCTGTTTTACTGAGGCAAAATATTTTCAGTGAAAAAATATAGTTATTCACAATAAGGCAGTAAAACAAACAGTGGTCTATTAAAGAATAGTCCAGCCAAAACCTATATATTTTTTGTTTTAGATATAGTGAAGAAGTTTGGAACATTTTTCTATCTGGGACTTCATTATAAAGATTTCCTTTTACCTACTGTCATGAAGACAAAGGTTTTACAAAGCAGGAAAAAGACACAGATAGCAACAAAAAGCTGACAGGGGTTGTCACCATGACACTGAGGGCAGCCCCAGACAGTAGTAAAAACCTGAGAGTAGTTCTAGTCCAAACACATTTTACAAAAAACAAGAAGTGGGAGGACATACACTTTAGTTCATTAACCTCCCTGGCGCTATTCCCGAGTGTGCCTCGGGGTGGAATTTCAGTGCCATTAGCGGTAACCCCGAGCCATGCTCGAGGTACCACCAGGGAGCATTGCTGGATCCTGGAAGAGGTTACTTACCTTGTCCCCGGGATCCCGCGATGTGTCCCTGCAGCATACAGTGGCCGGATCTTCGCCCGATGCTGTGAGCCCCGGCTTCCATCTCCTGTGAGCGTCACGTCACAGGGGGTGGAACCAGTGGCAAATTCAAATAGTAAAACACAGATGTGGTATTCATTGTTATGGATGAGGTTTGGGTTCAGACAGGTATACGATTTGGTCCAAACTTTAGCTGGTCAGCATTTGGTGAAGGTATGATGGGGTAAATGGGGTGATAAATGGGGTATTTGTCTGATCAACCTCTGGATGCAGCAGAAAATCATACATTTAACAGTGGTTTTACTACTACTACTACTAAATGTGACCGTTTCCCATTTAGGGCTTCTGGTGGAGATTCCCAACCAGCAGCTGAATGTAAACAAAATGGCAGGATGCCATGGCCATCCTTAGTCAACAACATCAATCAGCATCCCCACTCCTTTGTTTAGAATCAAGTTTCTAGCTGGGGCAATTGTCTTTCACGGCAAGTCAGCGACCAGGAGCGGATTGTAATGGAAGGTTAGCATTTTTGTTTTAGGTGGATAAGCGGGCAACATTCATTGTGATTGACAATGGATCTACATCACTGGATGATGTAATTGACAATGGATTTACATCATGGGACTTTTTTTTTCCAAATAAAGCACTTTCCAAATGTGTCAGTGTGTTTATTTTTCAAATATTTTTGTGAATGAGTAATATTCTTGTGAATGAGTACCCCTTACTCATTCACAAAGAGGGATCCTGGAAAAGCATTTCACACTTGCTGCCCTTCTTTCCTAGGTAGCTAGGTAGCCAGGCTGCATGCTCATACAGGGCTCTGGTGTGGATTTTATTTTTTTTTGGGGGGGGGGGGGGTACCATGTTTTTCTTTTGTTCCTTTGAAGAGCCATACTTGTCCTGAAGGGTTGTTCTGTTTTATTTATTTATTTATTTATATATGTGTAGCGGGGTCTCCCATTATACAAGTTGTAAAGGACTGCTGCTTGACATTTTCAGGAACTCGGCTCCCTCTAGTGGTGCTGAGGTTACACTGCAAGCAGTCGGTAATATCTTGGACACTGAAGACTACATTACCCACACTGCAGGTGTGATACCAGGGTGCACTGCCTCACTGTGCAGCCTTCTGGGGGATGTTATATAAAGGAAGGGAGGAGCTGGGCCCTCTCTCTTGGGACGCCGATCTGAAGCCAGCAAGGGACCCGCACGGAGGACTGTCGCTGTACTGAGAAGCCATAACACTTGGGCCTATAGTGATTGAAAAGTGGATCCTCTGATTCCTGGCAGACAATCTACTCTGGAAGTCCATCGTTGTTCGTAAAGTTAGGATCCGCCCAGCGTCAACACCCGGCGAGGTTGGTGACCGGGACTGGAGACTGTTGTAGCAGCGGAAAGCGCCTAGGAACAAGATTGGTTGGTGAGAAGGGCACCTGCCCACAAATTGATTCCCTGTTGGGAGTAAGTGTCTCCGGGTGGTACTATATCAGTAGCTGATGTTCTGTCACATACTTGAGGCCTAGTGTACCTTCACAGAAATCACCAAGTGAGTACCAGTGCATAAAACGCCAGGATACAACACTTGCAACACTAGTGAGCCGCCCATCCCTGTGAGACAAGACATTAGGTGCATGTTTTGAGCCTTTAACTTTACTGTGTCCCTCCTAGAACTGCCTATTACCTCTCTTGGATTATAAATTGATGTGCACCAACATTTGCTAGCGAAGACATCCATCCGGGAAAAGAAACTGTGTGTGTGGGGTCCATATAAGTCTGGCCTATATGGTAAAGTGATTGGAGGTGTACAGAGAGTAACTTTAAGGGAAGGGCTCCTGTGTGTCATTTAACTACACAAGTAGACCTGTGTAGCTGTTTTAATTACATGACTTACCAATTTTATTAAATTCCAGTTCATTAGATGTCTCCTGTAGTATGTTGTGAAGTCCATTTGTATTCTAATGTATGCTGCTCTCATTGCACCCCAGTGAAGTTGTTTTGGCTAAACGTAAACTTTGGTGTCACACCTGGGCCACAGGGAGCTACTGGAGAAAGGTAACCAGATATTTATTCTCATTTAAAGTGATATCTGCCAATTTTTGCTCCTTAATAGTCCTCTGGTGTTATTAACTCATATTGTGTCAGTTGTGCCTAGGGAGGGTTCGAGCCACGTTTGAGGGTTGGTAGGCAGGACGTAGACCCAAAAACTTAACCAGCAGCTCCCTCGGGGGTGGTGCTACACGTGGGGGCTCGTCCGGGATATTTACAGTCCTGCAACACAACCCTCTCAGCCACAGAATCCCCCTCAACGCAGAAAAGGATCCTACCGCTGCAGCCGAGTGGTGCAGGGAAGAGAATGTCATAGTGGAAAATGGCCTGGTGGTCGAAATCAAGGGAGAGGTCTGGACTGAGGAAAAACTCCTCCCAGTTTTAAGGGCACTGTCCGCAGACAGGAAGTTCTGGGTGACTGACATAAAGACAGACACCACCGTTCCACACACGTATGCATTGTGTGAGTGGAGGAAGGGGGTCCCTGATTACTTTAAGGGAGCCAGTGTAAAGACCACTGACCAAACAGAACTTTTCTTAATACATCCAGAAGTCCTTACTGAAGGTCCCACATCCACCACTCCTGGGGGATCCAGTAAAGAAAAAGGTGTCCAAGAAGGGAGTCCAGAGTCACCACCTTTGTCTACCTTTAGCTCAGAGCTGTGTGCTGTTCTCGGGGAGATCGTAGCAAAGTGTAGTAAGGATTCCCCAAACTATCTGATGACTGGATATAGGAAGCTCAGGACATTCTCTGGGAAACAGCCTGTGCCTTCAACAGAAGATGGGTTTGAAGAGTGGTTAGATACCGCCACTCAGGCTTTGGAAGTGTGGGAGGTACTAGAACAGCACAAGAAACAGAGAATCACAGAAAGTTTAAGGGGACCTGCACTAGAGGCCATATGTAATCTCAAGCTAAGCAAAAAGAACTGTACTGCACAGGATTATCTGGACATTCTACAAGATGTATTTGGTCGGACGGAAAACGTGGCTGAACTTCTTTACCAGTTAGACCACTGTTACCAAGAAGAGGAAGAGAAGTTGTCCGAATTTATTAGACGCCTGGATAAGATCATCCACCAGATCCTGTTAAAGAAAGGGATAGAGATGAGACTCGTGCACGGCAGGTGCTGAGAGGGGCTCAACCTTTAGATCCCATTGCCATACTGTTGCGAACTCATCAAGATGGTGGCATTCTAGAATACCCTGACCTGATTCGAATGGTAAGAGAGGAAGAAGACTTGTTGGACAACAAAAAGAAGAGTCAGCAGTTTGACTCATAAGTGTAGAAGAAGGTGACTCGCAAGTTGAACTCCTAAAGACCCAGGTGTCCCAGTTGATAGAAATGGTGTCTATCCTGACTAGTCAGGCATCCACTCTACCTAATGGGAACATATCGGAGAAGCCAGATGAACCTGCTAACCTTAGAGCAGATCCGGAAACGAGACCTACAGGACCTACAAGATTGTTAACTTGTTTCAACTGTGGGGGAGTAGGACATGTTAGAGGAGTATGTCCCAGCCCAGAAAAGGTTGTCTCAAAACCTCGCAAGCCAGCGGGAAACTTCAGAGGGCCCGGTGAAGGAGTCAACCGGGTGCCCGCCAGTTTCATGGGACACCAGGAGGCTCACTGGTTCAGGGAATCTGAGTCAGGGGGTCAGATCTAGGTACAACGCCCCTAGTTCTATACTCCAGGCTACTGAGGGAAGGAAAATCAATGCACACCGGGCCCAGCGGGGGTAGAATCCAAGAAAAAAAGGAAAGGAGAAAAGAGCTTGGGTGCAGAGAACTGAATCAGACAACAAGGCCACTTCAAGAGAATTCCCAACTAACTTGGTCGGGCCTTCCCCTGTAGTCTCCGTCCAGGTAGAAGGAATTTACACAAGAGCCCTCCTTGACACTGGGGCCCAAGTGACTCTTCTGTATAGAGACTTCTATGATAAACACCTTACCCATCTACCTCTGTAGAAATTGGAAGATCTGGAGATATGGGGTATTGGGACTCAAAGTTTTCCCTATGACGGGTACCTGCCAATCAAGTTGACCTTTGATCCATCAGTGGCTGGTGGAGCTGAGACCTTCCACACCCTAGCATTGGTCTGTCCTCGTCCGCCAGGGGCCAACAAAAGCTCTCTCATCGTAGGGACCAACACTAACCTGGTAAGGCGCCTCCTGACACAACTGGTCCAGGGACAGGATGCTCCAGCGCCAAGGATTCACCCCATGCTACGGCAAGCCTATCAATGACTAGTATTGGAGCAAGAGACTCCTGCAGAAGGAGTTGGAAGACTCTGGAAGTTGGATAGAACGGAAAAGGTCTTGCAGCCAGGAGAGGTGGCTTGTCTGAAAGCTTCGGTTAAACTCACATGGAAACAGCCGGGCCCTTTTATCATCTTTGAATCAGGTCCACAGGAAGAGGAGAGAGGGATAGAGGTAATTCTAGAGGGCCAAGGCACAACTTGCTCGATGGCGAGGAATATTTTCTAAGGATGAGTTCGATGTGGGATGTGCCAGAAGTGCCACTCATAAGATCCGTCTGATTGAGGACAAACCTTTCCGAGAAAGAGTCCGGCGAGTTCGCTTAGGTGACTTAGAAGATCTACGTCAGCAGCTGGCGGAACTCAAGAAGACTGGGGTTATTCGAGAATCCAGGAGCCCATATGCTTCTCCGATAGTGGTAGTCCGGAAGAAAAACGGATCTTTGAGGCTTTGTATCAACTACCGAACACTGAACCGAAGAACCATCCCAGACCAGTATACCACTCCTCGAATTGAAGATGCCCTGCAGAGCCTGTCAGGGGCGAAGTGGTTCAGTGTGATGGACTTAAAGAGTGGGTACTATCAGATCCCCATGAACCCGGAAGACCGGGAGAAGACAGCCTTCATCACCCCCGTGGGATTCTTTGAGTTCAATCGCATGCCCCAGGGGTTGTCAGGAGCCCCTGCTACTTTCCAGAGGCTGATGGAAAGGACCGTTGGGGATATGAATTTGATAGAGGTACTGGTATACTTGGACGATGTTATCGTGTTTGGCAGGACTTTGGAAGAACACGAGAAGAGGTTGGAAAAGGTCCTGAAGAGGCTACATGAAGAAGGCCTGAAGCTTTCTCCTGAGAAGTGTCAGTTCTATCAATCCTCGGTCCATTACCTGGGCCACATCGTGTCTGCAGAAGGGGTAGCCACTGACCCGGACAAGCTGAAAGCTGTCGCCTCCTGGCCGAGACCTACAAATGTGACCGAACTTCAGTCGTTCCTGGGCTTTTGCTCCTATTACAGGAGGTTTGTGGAGGGGTTCGCCAAGATTGCTCGACCCCTCAATGAGTTACTAAAGAACGAAGAAGATGACGTTCCTGAACTGGTCAAGCCGGTGAAGTCCACCATGGGACCCCGGAAGGCTAAGGAGTCCATCCAGGATCAATGGACCCCAGAGTGTGAAGGGGCGTTCATTCAGCTGAAAAATAATCTAACCACTGCCCCTGTGTTGGCCTACGCAGACCCCATGAAACCATATGAACTACATGTCGATGCCAGCCGAGATGGGCTGGGTGGGGTACTCTACCAGGAACATGAGGGTCACTTGCAACCTGTCGCCTACGTGAGCAGGAGTCTACTACCTGCTGAAAAGAATTACCCTACCCACAAACTGGAATTCTTGGCCTTAAAGTGGGCAGTGGTCGACAAACTGAAAGATTACCTGTACGGAGCTAAATTTATTGTCAAGATGGATAATAATCCACTCACCTATCTGTTGACCACAGCCAAGCTGGATGCCACAGGACATAGATGGTTGGCTGCCCTCTCTAGCTTCAACTTCAGCCTGAAGTATCGGCCAGGAGTCGGGAACAGGGATGCAGATGCCCTATCCAGAAGGTTGCATGCACCACCCGAACCTGATGAAGAATGGACCCATTTGGCTCCAGAAGGGGTGCGTGCCCTATATCAGGGAACTGAACTTCGATCCAGAGGAGGATCAAGAGCCGAAGAGATTGGGGTTTCAGCTGTCGGAGTACCCAAATACTATTGCAGGGTGACCCAAGTTGAAGGGAAAGATCTACCCCGGCTGTCCAAAAGGGACCTGAGGAAGGAGCAGCTGGAAGACCCTCTGGGAAAACTTCTTTTGGAAGCCTTGGAGATCCAGCGCCCTGAGTTACTTCTAACAGACTCTCCTCAAGGGGCCCGTCTTTTGCATAGAGAGTGGACCCGGCTACAGATCCGAGAAGGGGTGGTCTACCGAAGAGGTCCATCCGAAGATCTGGAGGAGAAGTGGCAACTGTTCTTACCAGCTAAATACAGGAAGAGAGTTCTGGCTGCTCTTCATGATAATCATGGCCATCTGGGACCTGAAAGAACTTTTCAGCTTGTCAGAGACAGGTTCTACTGGCCCTGTATGAGGGCGGAAGTTGAAGGATACTGTCATTCTTGTGTCAGATGCATACAAAGGAAGACTTTGCCACGTCAAGCAGCCCCAATGGGCCATCTGCAAAGCCAGGGACCCATGGAACTGGTGTGCATTGATTTCCTTTGCCTAGAGCCTGATCTGAGTGGTCAAGGGAATGTCCTTGTGGTAACAGACCACTTTACCAGATACGCCCAAGCATTCCCAACAAATAATCAGAAGGCCTCAACGGTAGCCAAAGTTCTTGTAGAGAAGTTCTTTGTACATTATGGGTTACCACAACGCCTCCACTCAGATCAGGGAAGAGACTTTGAAAGCAGACTGATCAAGAGACTGTTAGATCTGTTAGGCATCCAAAAAACTAGAACTACTCCCTACCATCCACAAGGAGATGCCCAGCCGGAACGATTTAACAGGACTCTTTTAGACATGTTGGGGACTTTGAGCTCAGAGAAGAAACAGCATTGGGGCAAACATGTGGCTGCCATTGTGCATGCCTACAATAGTACTGTCAGTGATGCTACTGGATATACCCCTTATCGTCTAATGTTTGGACGAGAGGCTCGGCTGCCAGTGGACTTGGCCTTTGGCATCTCGCCCGATCACACCTCTTCGGCATCTCACAAGGGATATGTGGACCGACTGAGGAATAGTCTGAAATCGGCCTATGATAAAGCTCAGGCAACATCTGATCAATGTGGACTGAGGAATAAAAGGAATTTTGACTTAAAAGTTCAGATCCAAGACTTGCATCCCGGGGACAGGGTATTGCTGAGGAACTTGGGTGTCCCAGGAAAACACAAGTTGGCAGACCGCTGGGAGTCCCAACCTTATGTTATCTGCAATCAACTACCAAACCTCCCTGTGTATCAAATTCGGCCTGAAGGAAGTGTGGGTCCATTGAAGACATGGCATAGGAACCATCTACTACCTCTCTCTGAAGCAGTTTGCATGCCTCTTGTCGTAGATTCGCCATAGACCCCTTCGACCTCTCGCCTGTCCAGACCAGTCACCAGATCTCAGTCGACACTCCCCGATGTGAGGGAGGGAAATTCTCCATCTGAAGATCTGGAAGATGAAGAGGAGGTACCTGACTGGATGTGGTCATCTCAGTTACCAGAACCCACACCTACCTCCCTGTCTTCATCCGAATTGGCTGACAGAGGAACCCTTCGGGCAGAAGCCCCCAAATTCATACCTTTCCACATGCTTCCAGAAGAAGTGGTTGATGATGAAGATCCTGAGGAGGAGGTTGCACCTTTCTCTGAAGAAGAACTGACCGCTCTTGAAACATCAGGTTCCTATGTGTTGGAACATGAGGAGGAGGACATTGAAAAATCCCCAGAAGTGGCTGGTCCTAGTACCTCTGAGATCGTGCATCCCAAAGAACAGAGGGAAAGAAGAGTCATTCACCCACCCAAAAGACTGACCTATGACCAATTGGGTGAATGCTCGGAAGAAGCTATCTTTACTTCCAAACGAACTCTTGATCAGCCTAGTTCTCCCACCGCAGATTTGGTGGAGGACAACCCTAGCTCACCCCCAGGCACAACTGTACAAGCCACTCAAGTGTCGGGGGTCTGTGAACAGAATTACCTTCCCTCCCCCGACAATTGGTGGGAGGTTCCGCTGACGGCCCTGTTTTAATGTGCAGTTATTGGGTTTGAATTCTGCTTCTGATAAGGGACATGGTTTACCGTTGTGCATGAGTTAATTGTTTTTTTTTTTTAACGTATGTGACAGGATACATACTGTCGCTATCTTTGGGGACCAAAGTTTTCAAGTGGGGGGAGTGTGTGGCGGGGTCTCCCATTATACAAGTTGTAGAGGACTGCTGCTTGACATTTTCAGGAACTCGGCTCCCTCTAGTGGTGCTGAGGTTACACTGCAAGCAGTCGGTAATATCTTGGACACTGAAGACTACATTACCCACACTGCAGGTGTGATACCAGGGTGCACTGCCTCACTGTGCAGCCTTATGGGGGATGTTATATAAAGGAAGGGAGGAGCTGGGCCCTCTCTCTTGGGACGTCGATCTGAAGCCAGCAAGGGACCCGCACGGAGGACTGTCGCTGTACTGAGAAGCCATAACACTTGGGCCTATAGTGATTGAAAAGTGGATCCTCTGATTCCTGGCAGACAATCTACTCTGGAAGTCCATCGTTGTTCGTAAAGTTAGGATCCGCCCAGCGTCAACACCCGGCGAGGTTGGTGACTGGGACTGGAGACTGTTGTAGCAACGGAAAGCGCCTAGGAACAAGACTGGTTGGTGAGAAGGGCACCTGCCCACAAATTGATTCCCTGTTGGGAGTAAGTGTCTCCGGGTGGTACTATATCAGTAGCTGATGTTCTGTCACATACTTGAGGCCTAGTGTACCTTCACAGAAATCACCAAGTGAGTACCAGTGCATAAAATGCCAGGATACAACACTTGCAACACTAGTGAGCCGCCCATCCCTGTGAGACAAGACATTAGGTGCATGTTTGGAGCCTTTAACTTTACTGTGTCCCTCCTAGAACTGCCTATTACCTCTCTTGGATTATAAATTGATGTGCACCAACATTTGCTAGCGAAGACATCCATCTGGGAAAAGAAACTGTGTGTGTGGGGTCCATATAAGTCTGGCCTATATGGTAAAGTGATTGGACGTGTACAGAGAGTAACTTTAAGGGAAGGGCTCCTGTGTATCATTTAACTAGTAGACCTGTGTAGCTGTATTAATTACATGACTTACCAATTTTATTAAATTCCAGTTCATTAGATGTCTCCTGTAGTATGTTGTGAAGTCCATTTGTATTCTAATGTATTTTGCTCTCATTGCACCCCAGTGAAGTTGTTTTGGCTAAACGTAAACTTTGGATGTCGCACCTGGGCCACAGGGAGCTACTGAAGAAAGGTAACCAGATATTTATTCTCATTTAAAGTGATATCTGCCAATTTTTGCTCCTTAATAGTCCTCTGGTGTTATTAACTCATATTGTGTCAGTTGTGCCTAGGGAGGGTTCAAGCCACGTTTGAGGGTTGGTAGGCAGGACGTAGACCCAAAAACTTAACCAGCAGCTCCCTCGGGGGTGGTGCTACATATGTATTTATTTATTTGCATGGGCTCACACCTAAAATCCATACCAGACCCAAGGTATAGGATCGGGTGTGTATTTTAAGGAAAACACCCCAATTTTTTTTTTTTTTAATGTGGAATCACCCCTAACGTCTACACCAAACCCACATCTAGGATAAGGGTCTGTGGTATGAATGAAGGGAATCCCCACACTCATTGTTTACTAACAGTACCAAGCAGCTGGGAAATGTCATTTATATATACATATATATATATAATGTTATTTAACTACTTGCCTACTGTGCATTTTCACCCACTTATTGCCCAGACCAATTTTCAGCTTCCAGCGCTGTCACATTTTGAATGACAAATGTAAAGGTAGGTAGGGTATGTTGGCGCTGCCTATACAAATATGTGGGAGTAAAATGACTGGCAGTATGTAAGAATAAATAGGTAAAAATATTTTTAGATTAGATCAATCAATGGTGTAAAAAACTTGAAGAAGAAAAAATGGTCCTCATAAATACCAAATGTGCCAAGCAATGGAACAGATAAATATATTGCAAACAGTACTAGTAAAAATAGGTGTTCAATAAATAGGATATATCTTGAATGAATCTAAACCAATGTTAGCAGTGCATATAATATATAAAATTGTGTTATAAATAAGTAAATAAGATATATTTTAAATGAATCTAAAACAATATTACCAGTAAATAGATTAACAAGTGTTACGTGTATAAAAACTCAATTCAGGTGACTGGTGCAATAAATAATATAGCCACTAGGTGCCAGTGTTGTATGTAAAAAGGATATCCAAGTGATATATCTGATATATAATGTGCAAGTGACAAGGAAATAGTGCTGGGTGAACTAGATGTAGCATAAGAGTTGATATTCCAAAAAATTACTCAATAGAGTATGTGTATGGATATCCTAGTAAGAAACGTAAATTATTTCATAAAAACTCCAAGCTGTGAAAAATAAAACTAAGTAGTGCCAATAGATATATCTAGTTGATAATAAAATATCTCATATAGGAAAGTCCACAAGTTATAATCAATGCAATGGTCTTCCAGGAAAGTGCAACAATAAAAATTATTCAAGTGCCAAGTGAATATTAAGGAAGGAGTGAGTCCCAGTGCCGGATTCAAGATGTGGGTGTCGGGTGAGGGAAAATCTGTGCTGCCCTCTCAGTAAAGCCTGCACTCACCAGAGAGCGGTACCCCTGCAGGGGTGACCGGCGTTGTTTATGTGGGGTAAAACCTCCGATGCCTCTCGGTAGATCTCTCCAATCCTCCTGGGTATAACTCACTTTCTCCCTCTTATGATAGTAGTAAGCAAGCGGTGTATAATACAGGGTGACTTTAAGGCAGTTCTCCAAGATGTGGTAAAAACGGTATCCAAGGTATGCAGGTAAAAAAACACTAATATAGTGATGTACCATTTAACCACTTTAGCCCCAGCCCTATTTCGGACACTTTTTGTTCACAAGTTAAAACCAGTATTTTTTCCTAGAAAACTACTTAGAACCCCCAAACATTATATATATTTTTTTAGCAAAGACTCTGGAGAATAAAATGTCGGTCATTGCAAAATTTTTTGTCACGCGGTATTTGCGCAGCGGTCTTTAAAACGCCATTTTTTTGGAAAAAATTTGAAAAATCACATTTCACTGCATTTAAAAAATACTAAACAGTAAAGTTAGCCCATTTTTTTTGTATATTGTGAAAGATGATGTCACGCCGAGTAAATAGATACCAAACATGTTACGGTTTAAAATTGCGCCCCCCCGTGGGATGGCGACAAACTACGGTCAATAGAGATCTCAATCTGCGACGCTTTAAATTTATTTAACGGTTACCAGTTTAGAGTTAGAGTGTAGCTCTTTTTTTTTAATTATTGCCCACGCTCTGGCGATCGCGGCGATACCTCACATGTGTGGTTTGAACAGCGATTTCATTTGCGGCTCGACTTGCGTATACGTTTTTTTTTGTGCGCGAGCTAACGGTGACGGGGACGGCTAAATTTTTTTTTTTTTTTTTTTTTTTCCTATTTATTTTTTCTTTTTTTTTAAACTTTATTACAGGTTTTTAAAAAAAAAAAAATCTGATCACTTTTATTGCTGTCACAAGCAATGTAAACATCCCTGGTGACAGCAATATGTCGTGACAGGTACTCTTTATGGAGGGATCGAGGGTCTAAAAGACCCTAGACCCCTCCACTACACTTCCCTGTATGCAAAACGCCGAAAACGGCATTTTTGCATACAGCCGTTTTTCAAATCTGCCGCCTTTTGCAGCACAGGAACCCGGACGTGACGTCATGGACGCCGCCTCCGGGTTACGTCATCGGAGACCCGATCGATGCCGTTTCCGGCATTCATCGGGACTCCATCCAGCCGGCGGACGTGCCGGCTGGGTGCTCGGGGCTCCCGGTGGGACGGTAGCCCCGAGCAAAGCCGCGGAAGGCGGCGGGAGGGGGGGGACGTCCCCTCCCGCCCCCCCGGGTAACGATCGAGCGGCTCCCGAGCCGCATCGATCGTTACCGACGGAAAGCCGACCGTCGGCTTCAAACAACGGTACCGGGATGATGCCTCTAGCTAGAGGCATCATCCCGGTATAACCCCGCAAAGTCTGATGACGTAGAGGTTACGTGACTGGTAGTAAAGTGGTTAAAGATTCCATTTATTAGATAAATCACAGAAATTACTCACATTTAAAAGCAGAGTGTAGCACCCGTAGGTGTGTAGGGACCGCAAACCCCTCGTGTAGCGGTGTTTCGCGTCATTGGCTCTTTACTGAAATCAGGGTCACGCAGTGTCCCAGGGTCACAGCGCGCCCGCGTTTGCCATGCTGCGTGCCCCTGGGGGTACGTTTTTGCAGCGAGACTGGGCATTATCATATGATGTCAGACCAGAACGAGTGCATCCCATCAGCTGTCATTTGTCTATATGGCGGGCGGGAGGCGGTTAAATGAATTTCATATTTTTAATGATTCTCTTAAAGAATTAGTAAAAGAACTGCACTGAATGGAATTTTAAAAACATTTTGCATTGGTACATTTCCTAGTGAAGTGCTCTGATCCCCATGCCCATGTTTGACAACTCCTTGCCTATTATCCTAGGAAAGGACAATTACGTTTTTTACCTTTCAGCTCCCATTGATATCAGAGGGATTCAGATCTGGCACACAAAATTCGATAACATTTGTCAAACTCTCTCCTCAAATTGGGGAGCAGAGATTTTAGTGATGCCTAACATAAAACATTAAAAATTCAAAACTCCATTGAATAATATACCTGGGGATGCTCTGCCCTGCCTGTGAAGTGGCACACCTGTACTATGTTTGCAACAAATTAAAGCAAAACTGATATTTTCAAAGTGTTGCAAGCAAAATTACAGTTCTCATAATTTGGTTCTGGCTGGGAATTCCTCTCATCTAGAAGATCTTAAAGAGTGTGGGTTTACCCCATAATTTCTACCAAATCCTTCAGTTTTTGTATGAATTTTAAAGGGGGCACCATGCAAAAAAAAAAACAAACAAACAAACAGTGAGGTCCCCCCCCAAATTCTATAGTAGGTTCTTTGGCTCTAATATGGGTTTTAAGGGGGAAACTTGCACAAAAAATAAGAAAGAAAGTGTGCTGACCCCCCAAAAATCAATACCAGACCTTTTTACCAGCATGCAGCCTAGCAAGTCAGGAAAGGAGGTAGACAGGTGTTCCTCTACCATCTTAAACCATACCAGGCCACGTGCTCTCATTATGGAGGGGTACCTTTCCAGACGGACTCCCTGGTAAAGCACCTTGTCCTGTCCCCATGCTGATGTGGACAAGGGCCTCTTCCCTACAACCCTGGACCATGGTAATGTGGGGCTTATTGTTTTTTAGAAGTCCTTTTAACAATAAAGGTGCACCACCCAGATACTGCCCCTTTATATAAATAAGTAAAAGGTATATAGTAAATGTTAAGTTTTCACTATCCCATTACCATGCCCATTGATATGGGTCACTGCACACCCAACAAATACAGTATATACTGCCCACTACTTAGTGTACTGCTAAGTTTGAGAAAAGCCCTCTGAAATGCATTGCTTGGCAGCAGAGAATGTTTCTCTATTCCTCTGCTACCCAGAAAGCATTCTGTACAAGGTGCCACACACTCAGTGTGCACACTGTAGGCTGACGGCAGACAACAATCTGGACTCCGCCTGCCAGCTGCCACCCAGATAAAACTAGTTTAGCAGCTTGGCTTACAATTACAACCTCATACATCTGATACCTGGAGTTTTCTTCCTCCACTGCATGGGTCTGATGCAATCTTCCATCTGGATCCCTGCTGGTCCACAAGAACTAGGGATGGGCTTCATGTTTGAGTCGAACATAAGACCCTTTGGGTCTGGTACGGATTTTAAGGGGAACTCCACACCAAAATGTAAAAAAAAAATGGCGTGGGGTTCCCCCCAAAATCTATACCAGACCCTTATCCAAGCATGAAGCCTGGCAGTGAAAAGAGATAACACCGCTTAGGCTAGTCAAAGTCCACGATTCAACTTGGGTGCTGAACCTCGGCTCGCCACCAGGAGAAGCATTAAAGAGGAAAATAGTCACACACCACCATGGCTGGTGGTCAAAGGTCAGAGGCTCCACCTTGATGAAATAAAGAGTGATTTTATAATTTTATATACTCACCTGGTTGCTGACTTCACCTTACATTGAAAGACTTTTCTGTTGCGGATTTGAGCCCGCTTTTTTAGGCAAGCTGAGTGCACTAAATCAGCTCTAGCCCATTTTAATGTCCAGTTGGGTTATAGGACCATAACCTTTAATGTTTGATCACTAATTCTTAATTTCTACCTGAGTTCCTAGTAAGGTGATTTTGCCTCACATTTTCTTTCTGAGACCACACAAGATGTTTAGGGGATCTCTTAAAGAAGGCACAAACTGTATTACAAAAAATATTAACTGACCATCTAATGCTTCCAGGCACTACTAAAAAAAAAGGTCTTGTTTCTAGATGCACTTATATTCCCACTTATATATAGATAGAAATAAATAAATATATATATATATATATATATATATATATATATATATATATATATATATATATATATCTCCTGTTCCCGGCTCTCATGATGTAATCAGACTTGGAATCCTCTGCTCGTGTGTATCTACTGCAAGGCAGACGCCTTATTTGCTTTGCGGTAGATACACCCCTGGTCTTTAGGGGAAACATTCTTCCCGCTGACCCCCAATGTATGGGGGCATTTCAGTGGCCATCATTGTAGAGGGGGTTTCTTTCTCAGTGACCACCAATGTAACAGGGTATTCCTTATTAACCCCTATTGTAAGGGACACATCTTGCTTATGCATCATGTGCTGTAAATATAATAATTTTTAGCAAGGTTTCCTTGAGACATGAACATTGTTTCAAGGCTTCCTCCATTATAAAAAGCTTAGAAAGGCTGATATAAAGGGGTGGATTATACACCCTAGAAGCTGCTTTATCAGCTCAGCTTTGGCTTGGATAAAATTAAATAAAATACTTATAAAATGTAAAATTTGCCACATTTACATCACATTAGGGTTTGGTTCAAACTCCAGTTCAAATTGTATATTTTTCCAATGAATTTTTCCTTGCAATTCATGTGGCCTGGATCATCCCTTCCCAGCCTGCCAGGCTGAATTCTTGGATAAGGGTATGAGATGGATTTTGGAGGGGGAGGTCAGTTTCTTATTAATTTTTTGCATCTGGTTTTTCCTTACAGTGGTAGTAAACCACACTTTAAAAAAAGGCATAATTTGCTAGTATTCATTGCATACTAGCACATTATGACATACTTAGCTTTGAAAGAAGTCCTCCAGTGCAGCGGTGTCACCATTGAAAGGGCTCCCATCTTCACCCAGTCTTCCTTCCGGGTTTGCATGTTCGAGCCATCTGATTGGTCAAGCCACGATGACGTCACTCCTGCTCATGCGCGCGGGAGTTACGGATTGCGGCACAGAGTTCTGAAGGGACAGCATGGGTATGCAGTCACTTGAGAGTGCATGCGCTGGTGACATCACCGGCTGCATGAAGTGTGAATATCTCCTAAGCAGTGCACGATTAGGAGATATTCTCTGTACTTACAGGTGAGCCTTATTATGGGCTTACCTGTAGGTACAAGCTGAAAATAAGAGTTTACTTCCACTTTAAAACCCATAACATATCCAAATTGTAGTTGGTATTTGGAATTTGATTGTTTTTTCATGTAGTCAACCTTGACCTCTATACTGGACCTTCATCAAGGATAAAGGTATTGTATGTATTTTTAGGGGGAACAGCATACAGTCCAAACAAAGCCACTCCATGTGCATAAGGAAGTAGGATTCCCTCTGGCCTCTGTATAGACTTATCATATAGCTACTCTGAGCTTGCTGAGAGTAGCATACACTAAAGTAATAAAGGGTATACAAAAAGAGGAATTAATGGGCTTATCCAGTATTAATGGGACCTGCAATCTTAATGGTTGCTAATGCAGTGATAGCATTAGGCTTTTATTTACCACTTATGTATGACTAAAGCCTTATTTTTCTGCAGAAAAACAAAATAACTTCACCTTTAAACAGCTCAAAATACTTAACCTTCATGGTATATTTTGACAAAGTGCATTATTTTTAATTTAGTAGTTACAGAGCAATAGGAACACTATGGCACAGATTTATAAAGCAGTGAAAGTGACTTTCACCAAACATCCACTGTTGGTAAATCAATTACTGTCATTTGAAACACATACACCAGAAAGATTCACCTGCAGTGAATGTTTGATGAATCTCAGATGAATTGCTTATAAATACACTGCTCAAAAAAATTAAAGGCACCCTTTGAAAACACATCAGATCTCAATGGGTAAACATATGCTGGATATCTATACTAATATGGACTGGGAAATGTGTTAGGAAAGAAATCATGTGATGGAAATTAAAATTATCAACCCACAGAGGGCTGAATTTAAAGGACAGTCTAGTCTATTTTGCTGAAATTTCATTGCAGTAACTCAAAATGGTACTTTTTATGGCCCCCACGTGCTTGTACGCATGCCTGACAACGTTGGGGCATGCTCCTTTTAAGATGAATTATGGTGTCCTGGGGTATTTCCTCCAAGATCTAGATCAGGGCATCACTGAGCTCCTGAAAATACTGAGGTACAACCTGGTGGCATCAGAAGGACCAAAACATAATGTCCCAGAGGTGTTCTACTGGATTTAGGTCAGGCGAGCATTGGGGCCATTCAATGTTATCAATTACTTCATCCTCCAGGAACTGGCTGCATACCCTTGCCACATGAGGTTGGACATTGTTGTGCACCAGGAGGACCCCAGGACCCACTGCACCAGCCTAGGGTCTGACAATGGGTCCAAAAATTTCATCCCAATACCTAATGGTAGCCAGGGTGCCATTGGCTAGCCTGTAGAGGTCTTTGCGTCCCTCCATGGATATGCCTCCCCAGACCATTATGACCCACCACCGAACCGGTCATGCTTAACAACTTTACATGCAGCATAACATTCTCCATGGCTTCTCCAGACCCATTCACATCTGTCACATGTTCTAAGGGTGAACCTGCTCTCTTCTGTGAAAAACACAGGGCGTCAGTGGCGGACCTGCAAATTCTGGTACTCAATGGCAAATGCCAATCAAGCTCCACTGTGCCAGTCAGTGAATACAGGGCCCACTAGAGGATGTTGGGCCCTCAGACCACCCTCATGAAGTCTGTTCCTGATTGTTTGGTCAGAGACATTCACACCAGTGGCCTGCTGTAGGTCATTTTGTAGGGATCTGGCAGGGCTCACCCTTTTCCTCCTTGCACAAAGAAGCAGATAACAGTCCTGATGATGGGTTAGGGACCTTCTCTGTCCCTGCCCAGCTTTCCTAGAGTAACTGCCCATCTCCTGGAATCTCCTCCATGCTCTTGAGACTGTGGTGGAAAACACAGCAAACCTTCTGGCAATGGCACATATTGATGTGCCATCCTGGAGGAATTGGAATGCCTTTGCAACCTCTATAGGGTTCAGGTATCGCCTCATGCTACCAGTAGTGACACTGACCCTAGCCAAATGCAAAACTAGTGAAAAACAGTGAGAAAAGATAAGTAGGGAAAAAAATTTCAGTCGCCTCCACCTGTAAAACCATTTCTGTTTTGGAGGTCACCTCATTGTTGCCCATCTATTGCCCCTGTTGTTAATTTCATTAACACTAAAGCAGCTGAAACTGATTAAAAAAACCCTCTGCTACTTAAAGCGGAGTTCCACCCTCAGAATAATTTTTTTAACAAAAATAGCATATTAATATTAATACATCTCGCTTCACAAAACCGCTATTTGCATATTTATGAGTTGAACAGTGTATTTGTTTAGTGAAAATCTTACTTTTAAACCTGCTGCCTGTGCATTGTCATCTTTACTAAGGGCGTCTGAAACAGCAGTGTAAGACTTTCTGACCTTCTTCCTGATTGCTGTTCATTCTGGCTACCCAGAATGCAGCAGGAAATCCCGCACATGGGCAGTACTATGCTTTAGGCATAGTACAGGTTGCTATAGAAACGTTGGCTCAGGAGGAAGTTGCCACCCTCTATATCCCTTCCCCGCCTCCAGGAAGACACATGAGAGAGAGAGAGAGAGAGAGAGAGAGAGAGAGAGAGACAGAGAGAAACATACTGCCAACTAGTACCTAGAAAACTCTTGTCTGGCTGATGGGGAACTTTACCCTCCAGCTGTTGCAGAACTACAAGTCCCATTATGCCTCTGCCTGTAGGAGTCATGCTTGTAACTGTCAGCCTTGCAATGCCTCATGGGACTTATAGTTCTGCAACAGCTGGAGGGCCGCCAGTTTGACGAAAATGGCACGCTGTTATGGGATCAGCACTTTGCACGGATGGACCGATGGATGCATGGCACGCTGTTATGGGGTCAGCACTTTGCACGGATGGACCGATGGATGCATGGCACGCTGTTATGGGGTCAGCACTTTGCACGGATGGACCGATGGATGCATGGCACGCTGTTATGGGGTCAGCACTTTGCATGCATGGACGGATGGATGCATGGCACGCTGTTATGGGGTCAGCACTTTGCATGCATGGATGGATGGACGGATGGATGCATGGCACGCTGTTATGGGTCAGCACTTTGCATGCATGGACGGATGGATGCATGGCACGCTGTTATGGGATCAGCACTTTGCACGGATGGACCGATGGATGCATGGCACGCTGTTATGGGGTCAGCACTTTGCACGGATGGACCGATGGATGCATGGCACGCTGTTATGGGGTCAGCACTTTGCACGGATGGACGGATGGATGTATGGCACGCTGTTATGGGGTCAGCACTTTGCATGCATGGACGGATGGATGCATGGCACGCTGTTATGGGGTCAGCACTTTGCATGCATGGATGGACGGATGGATGCATGGCATGCTGTTATGGGGTCAGCACTTTGCATGCATGGACGGATGGATGCATGGCACGCTGTTATGGGGTCAGCACTTTGCATGCATGGACGGATGGATGCATGGCACGCTGTTATGGGGTCAGCACTGGGTCCCCCAGCACAACCCCCCAAATCACCCTCCTAGTACCCCCCCCCCCCCAATTCCCCTGCTAGAAGAAATCTTATCCTGTCACCTCTCAAATTCCCCATCCCAGCACCCCCCCCCCCCATGTCGGATTGTCCTGGGGGGGGGGGGGAATAAGAGAATTTGTACTAGCAGGGTGGGGAGAAGATGATTACTTCATGGTGGGATTGGTGACAGGATAAGATTTGTGCCCCCGAGTGCAGTTCTCCCTTTCTTCAAGCATCGCAGGCAGACCTCAGATACAGCGCGGCACATCTCTCTGTCATTCTCCTCTTCATATGTCAGAGCGGAGGAGGAGCAGAGGAGGAACCTAAGAGAGAAGCCGATTACTGAACTTTTGGCTTTGCACAGACAGCTGCCGAGGGAGAGATAGGGCTGCAGAAGGGGAGAAGATTGCAGCTCAGGAATGACACTGGATGTCAGATCATCGGGACTATACAGAGTTTGTTATCCCCTCTCCTCCCAGCAAACAATGTGGAAAGGGGGCGGGTAACAAACTCTGTATAGTCCCGATCTGACATCCAGTGTCATTCCTGAGCTGCAATCTTCTCCCCTTCTGCTTCTGCAGCCGCATCTCTCCCTCGGCAGCTGTCTGTGCAAAGCTTTAGGAATCGGCTTCTCCTCCACCGCTCCTCCTCCGCTCTGACATAAGGTAAGGAGAAGCCGAAGGACGCCGCTACAGTGATAGGAGTGTGAAGCCTGGCAAGAAGAGAGAGAGGGAGCACATCCCGCTCTCTCCTGTCAGTGTAATCAGTGTCACAGAAACACTCCTAACAGCGCCCCCTCCACCTCCCATGCTGCAAACACCGCCGGGATAAGCTGAGCCGAGTTCAGGTCGGGTCACTGGTCTCTGACACCCCGTGAGATGTGGGGCTGTGCCGCTGCGGTACTATAATAAATAAAAAAGAGTGGGGCTGCTGTGAGTGAAGGCAGACTAGGAACAGCATCAACCCACTGCCATGACAACGGCCCTCGAGGCGTCATTTCCTGTTTTAAAAAACGCGAGATGAGGAGAGGCCGATTGCCTTCTGGGAGTTATTACACACAGCTCCCATGAAGCAATGCGAATCAGGAAATGACGACATCGGCCGCGGCCGAGGAGGGGGGGAGGAAGCAAGAAGAAGGAGGAAGTGAACTTTATAATGAAGTAAAAATAAGGTAGGAAACTAAAAAAAAAAAAAAAAATGCCCAATTGATCTTGAGAATGCACAGCCCGAACTAAAACTGCAAAGTTGTGAAACAGGGTGGAACTCCACTTTAACTGACCATATCGATTTCCCAGGAGTTTAATTGACTCTAATTAAAAGTGTTCCTTTATTTTTTTTGAGCAGTGTATATATACAAATGCCCTATCATGTCTAAGACCTAGTATTGTTATCTCTGGTTATTTAGAAAGATAATGAAAGTGTTACTAAAATAGATATTTAAGATAAAAATATTAATATTATTTATTTCAACAATGATAATAACCATATATGGTAGGAAAAATTGTAAAAGCAACAGTTCTTGTCAAGAATTGTTGCTATTTATTTATTTAATTTTTTAAAGATAAGCTCATGCATAATAACACGATGTAATATGATTCTCTGAGTGATATCCCATCCTAGCTATACTAGAAGACATTTAGGAAGTGATATTAGGGCATAGCCACACCCTCTCACATGACAGAATTTAGTTGATGTGTGTTTTATACACACCAATTTTATAGACCAATTTTTATTATATTCTACATTCTCTAAATCATATCACTCTGCATACTGTGATGTACATGACATACCCTGGATTACCCCATTTTATTTACCTTGTAGTGGTTACATGCTTCACATTGTTCCACTCTGAATGTTGTGCTTTATGTTATATACTCCACATTTCTCCACAGTGAAGGAGCACATAATCTGCTAGTTCATATATACAGTAATTTGTTTGCTGAACATTTCTAGTAAAGTATGAAGGAACACAGAATATGTCAAGTTTTCCATTCTACCTACCTGTGCACTGAAAAAGAAGGCAGAGAGTAAAGATAATATTCCATTTTCTGCAAATCATGTAGATGCTAATCTTCTTCTGCATGTGGGATCCATGGAAATTCTCCATTATGTGATGGAAAGACCACAGGAACTGCCGATGTTTCCTAGCCCAGATGAACAAATAGTAAATAACTCATTGACTTTCCCTTTTATATGACAGTAAAAGGCAGCTGGTTTCATTGTGATTTATACTTGAAGGGGGTCATGTTTTTTTTTTTGCCATGAAACAACTGGAATGAAGAAAGTGCTCAGGGCATGGATGAACTGTATGGAACATGTCACAACACACTTGCGAAAAAGTATTAGTTACAGTTAAACTTGAAAAGTCAAGGCAAATTGCAAAGCACAGTAATGGCATAAAACTAAAATCTGATGAGGTACAAGAAGTTATGGATGTTGTTCTTTGGGTTTACTTGTATTTAAAGGAGATGGATACTGGTCTTGTATATATTTTATTCCTCATAATAAAAATATATATTCTTAGTCAATTGAATATTGCTCATAAAAATGATATACTATATACTATATATACGATATATGCTATGTAACCTTTACACATGTTTCGAACAATATTGTTTAACACAGACCAATACCTTAAATTTAGCAAAAAATTCCAAACTGGCAATACACTGAAGCTAAACTGAACAAAGGGTGCATTCCCTTAATCACTTTTAAACCATAGGTATTTAAAATATAACTTTTATTATTCCTCTAAAACTTTATCTGGACTGTGTAGGTATATGTATGTAGCCAGGACCGGACTACCATGTTTGAATGTACAAGTTTACCTTTCGTTTCATGAGATCGTCATCTCGCAGAGACTGGAAGAGTGGCATTGTGGGAACTGTAGTCTTTTACAGGGTGATGGTCAGGTAGCTTGATTATTCAGGTAACCACCTTTCCCAGAAGGCAAGGAGACAGTGGAGCATCTTGGGAGGAGCTATAAAACCATCTGCCTAACGGACTTGAACTCTCTTGCTCCTGGGATCCATCGTGTACACCTCAGTCTGCTGTGTAGTGAGTGAGACAGCAGATTGCGGCCTACTGCACGTTGCCTGACCCACTCGCGGACTCAGCCTCGGTAGAACAGATGTCCATCACTGCAGTGTGGATATCCTAGCAGTATCACTGACAGAGTGGAGCTCAGCTGAATATCCTGAAGCAGCAGAGCGCAGCTATTTCAGACCACAGAGCATGGAGGACTGCATCGCCTGTTCCCCAGCGCTCTCACAGACAGACATCAGGATTTGGTGAGAGGGTACCTGCTCCAGGTCCAGACTGCAAATATTCCACTTCCTCATTACACTGAACACAGACACTAAAGCAGATACCAGATCTCTTAGGATTACAATCTATCATCCTGTTTCCTTTGTTATATATATCAAGCGACATTGGAAATTGCTTTACATGAGCTCCAACTGCCGGTGAAGAATATAGCAAGGCTTTGCAAGGGAGGACATTGTTGCACGGGGACTCTTAAAGGGGACACATTCTAGTTTTCCTATTATCATATCTCTCATTAGGATACACATGATATAGGTCAGCTCAGAGTTCCTCAGTAGTTTGGGTGCTGTCTGACAATAAAATTTAGAAGATTTACTTGCATGTTATAGAAGATTGCGTTTAGTAATATCCTTTGATGTTATAACATTCTGTTTTCCTTAAGGTTTTGATCTCAGTCTTGCTGAACTTTGGTGACATATCCAGGGTTTAACTGACTGACATAATTCTGCACGCCTATTCTTTAAGTAAAAGTTAAAACTCCTTCATACTGTGTCAGTGCATTACTTAAAGGTGTATACGTTATGTCTGAACCTAGAATGTCAGGAGGGCTGGATGATTCACAGCGTCAAAGCAGTGCAGAAGAACATCCACTAAACAGCAACCCTCAAGGGGGTATTGCTACATGTACAAAAAGGGAGGGTGGGTTTATTAGTTGGCCACTAGTATACCCGTGATTGAGTTCACAGTGATGAATCATTTATCATAGTTTACAACAGCAGACCGTCATTCTCTCTTCACGGGGAGTGATCGCGGGTGCCCGGCGGCAATCGCGGGTGCCGGCCCCGTGGATCAGCTTCCCCACTGGGGAGTGGGCACGCGCACGCCCTCAGGATCGCTCCCACAAATCACCGTACAGGAACCATGATTTGCGGGAACCTGCCGACCTGCCACCGTATGAATGTATCGGCTGGTCGGCAAGTCTTTAAGAGAAGATAAATAAGATATGAGCTAGAAAGGTTGAGCCTCACAGGTTTTTTTGATAGATTTGATTAGTATGATTAGTGGCATGTGGCTACCTAGATTTTTATAGATCATCTTGTATAGATATGTCAAATTTGATACTCCATAGGAGAGAATAATTCTTCTCATCTCTCCCTTTTCTTATCTATCTTTTTTTTTTAGGTTTGATTATTAATCACTGTGCACTCAATCACCGGTATACTATTGGCAAACTAATAAGCCCACCCTTTTTGTACATATACATACACAGTCCAAACAATGTTTTATATTAATAAGTAAAAGTTTTATTTTAAATACCTTGTTTGCCTGATTGAAATAAAGCCTGTTGTAAACAAGCTCAGAAGCTCCACACACACACACAGTAGTACATTCTACACAAATGTAAAAAGGTCAGATCAATGACTACACCCCTTCACTCCTCCTTCCTTTAAATCAGCTCTTTCAGCCCTGGGGTACCTTTAGGTTTCTTCAGGGGTGCCTTGGTAAAATGCCTAAATATTGCCCAAAAATTAGATAAAGCCTGCATTTTAGTTACACAAAGCCACGGGTTTTCATTGTGAATCTTTCCAACCTTCTAGCTGCCGGCGTCCTAACATCCAGTGATGTCATCAGTTGATAAGGAGGACGTCAGGTGCCTGCACAGCATCCTTGTTTGCCCCTTTCCGCCAGCACTGGGGTCACATTAACTGAGGACAAGAAACTTAGGGAGAAGGGAAAATATTGGATTGCTAGTCTGTATCAGTGTGCAAAGGTGTATTTGCTTTAGAAGAATAAATCACTTCTAACATTAGGTGCCCTACAAGTGGGTATGTTGCAGGGCTATGTTTAGTTTACCATAATTTAGAATGAAGTTCCCCGAAAATGTGCACAATTTTAAAGGGTGCCTTGATTGAAAAAAGGTTGAAAAAAATGCCTTTCAATTAAAGGACACAGCTTCTGATATGGTGTTTGGGAACAAGTGCATCTTGTTAAATATGAAATGCTTAGTTATAAAACAAATATTGGGACTATGACATCACCAGCAATGGGGTTGATTTACCAAAACTTGAGAGTGCAAAATCTGGTGCAGCTGTGCATGGTAGCCAATCAGCTTCTAACTTCAGTTTGTTCAATTAAGATTTGACAAAAAAATAGAAGCTGATTGGTTTCTATGCAGAGCTGCACTAGATTTGGCACTCTACAGTTTTAGTAAATCCACTCTAATGTCTGTCTAACTAATGTCTTTTACTTATGAAGACTATTTTTGTCCAGCCACTGTGGAGTTTATTTACTAAAAATTAGAGAGTGCAACAGCTGGTGCAGATCTACATAGAAACCAATCAGATTCCAGTTTTTTTGTCAAAGTTTAATTGAACAAACTGAAGTTAGAAGCTGATTAGCTACCATGCACAGCTGCACCAGATTTTGCATTATTCAGTTTTAGTAAATCAACCTCTTTTTGTCAGAAGACACTAAAGATAAGTGCATAATCATTTAATATTACGTACTGACTTTGATTTGAATTGCAATTCTGAAAACCATTGTATAATAATGCTTCAGTGCATCAAAATTAGCAAAGGAGATGTATGCTGAGCTGTATTATGCCTCGTACACACGCAACGATTATCGGCCGACCGATCGGCCGTCTTTTGTCCAGTGTTGTTTTGTTGGTTGAAATTTGCTCTAGACTGCACACTAATTTTCTCGGCCAACAAAAACCAACTTCAGAAGTGATGTAATGTGCTGGTTTACTTTCCGTGTGTTTGTTCTTCTCTGAGCATGCCCAGTCTTGCTCATCTGAATTTTGTCTGCCGAAATCTGTACTGACTGACGGAAAATCGGCCGTTCTGTTGACGGCCAACAAAAATTTTATAGCATGCACACCAGATTTTGTTCGGCCGAAAAGTCGGAGTCGGTTGTCGGAAGCATCATACTAACAAGCCGAAAATCGGCCGATCGGACGTTGGCCCGAAAATTCACGGCCAACAATCGTTGCGTGTGTACGAGGCATTAGACAGACACACAAAATTTTTCCTTATCTGCAGAGTTGGATTTAACAGAGATAGCTGGCTTGTAAAGGCGTGCACATAGAATATGATCATAAGTGGTACGATTTCATAAAGTTCCTACAAATAGCCACCAGCATTATAGTAGGTTTCTTTGAAGTGTTACATTTTCTGTCAAAACTTTTAAGACCCGGAGGAGTTTCTGATGGCTGGGGAGTCTCAGTTTCTAGTCAGCATAAGATTGTTGAATGTCGTTTCAGATGAGAACGCAATGTACCTGGATAA
Organism: Pelophylax lessonae; assembly: GCF_965119305.1. Lineage (NCBI taxonomy): Eukaryota > Metazoa > Chordata > Amphibia > Anura > Ranidae > Pelophylax > Pelophylax lessonae. Next base: position 89,594,740 of record NC_138774.1, read on the forward strand.
ACAGTTTAGAGGTGGAATAATAAAAAGACATGAGCTGAAATGTTATATTAGATAAATTACATCAGTTTTCAGTGCTGGGCTTTTGGCACTGAAAATCAGTGAAAAACACAGCTCCACTAGTTTAATTTAGGTCTAAACCCAAGCACTAAAACCACATATAAGCTTTAACATGTTATTGTCATATTGCGCTTCCTGGACATGATCCCCAGGTTGTTGCAGGGTAGGTAGCCCAGATGGGGTGTTTTGAAAAGTCTCCTGGATGCCTGCAATGTGCCACTGAATGTCCCTGGATGTCAGAGCTCCTCTTTCGTGCTGCCATCACGGTTCGCGACTGGCCACTCCCCCTTGTTTTTGTCATTTCAAAATATTTCAAATGTTTGTTATATTTTTTAATCTGCAGCTTCCATAAAAATAACAACACTCACATTGAGCCTATGTTGTGGGACATTACTGGTACCAAAACCCAACTTATGTGTTATGGAAAATGAAATATAGAAATATATATATATGTATATACTTTTTTTTTTTAACATGCTCTGCTTCTGATCTCTTTCCTTAAAATCAAACATATAATATAAACATGGAACATAAACATTCCCAAATGTTTCTATATCAGCTGTGTGTAGAGAAGGAAAGCTGGTTTCTCTTCTATGTGTTTTGAGGTGAAAGGTATGAGTGATGTCTGCTATACAATCAAAATTAATCAGCCATTGTTAAAATTAAAATGTGGTATGTGCCAAACAGGGTGTGCAGCCCAGTCTATTCACAAAGCTTGATCATCAAATTCCTCTCATGAGTAGTGATGGACGAACATCGGCCGGGGCGGTTCGCAAGCATTATCCGTGAACTTTCTCAAATGTTCGGGAACCGCAAGTTTGCGGCGGGCCCCATTGACTGTAATGACAGGCGAACTTTGAAAACCTTCAGGTCATATTTGCAGCCACAAAATACTTACTAGCTGTGCACAAATAGTCCCACAACATGGACACTGTCATAACAGAAGTATTGATATTGGAAAAGTTGCCCTAAAAATTATAACTCTTTTTTTTTTAGCAAAAAACATTTTTTTTTTCTAAATCAGTCAGAACTGACAGCAGCCGGTAAATACATGTCAAATACATATAGGGTCCATTCACACATCTGTAAAATGTGTCCGCATCCATTCCACAATTTGGCGGAACGTTTATAGACCCATTGATTTTAAATTCCCGTCTGAAAAATTAGGCATTCACAGGATAAAGAAGTAAGTGTCGGCCAGTACAGGCCCCAAAAATTAGCCAACAGGCGTTCACCTGACAGCAAATAATGTTGTCTTCTGTGGCTGGAGGTACATTAGGCATTCACAAGATACAGAAGTAAGTGTCGCCCATTCCAGGACCCAAAAATTAGCCCACATGCATTTACCTGCCAGCAAAGAATGTTATATTCTGTGGCTGAAGGTACATTAGGCATTCACAGGATAAATAAGTAAGTGTCGCCCATTCCAGGCCCCAAAAATTAGCCCACATGCTTTTACCTGACAGCTAAGAATGTTGTATTCAGTGGCTGAAGGTACATTAGGCATTCACAGGATACAGAAGTAAGTGTCGCCTGGCCATTACAGGCCCCAAAAATTAGCCCACATGCTTTTACCTGACAGCTAAGAACGTTGTATTCTGTGGCTGAAGGTATATTAGGCATTCACAGGATACAGAAGTAAGTGTCGCCTGGCCATTACAGGCCCCAAAAATTAGCCCACATGCCTTTCCCTGACAGCTAAGAACGTTGTATTCAGTGGCTGAAGGTACATTAGGCATTCACAGGATACAGAAGTGTCGCCCGGTCATTACAGGCCCCAAAAAGTAGCCCACATGCATTCACCTGACAGCTAAGAACGTTGTATTTTGTGGCTGAAGGTACATTAGGCATTTACAGGATACAGAAGTAAGTGTTGCCTGGCCATTAAAGGCCCCAAAAATTAGCCCACATGCGTTACCTAACAGCTAAGAATGTTGTATTCTGTGGCTGAAGGTACATTAGGCATTCACAGGATAAATAAGTAAGTGTCGACCATACCAGGCCCCAAAAATTAGCCCACATGCGCTTACCTGACAGCTAAGAATGTTGTATTCTGTGGCTGAAGGTACATTAGGCATTCACAGGATACAGAAATAAGTGTCGCCCATTCCAGGCCCCAAAAATTAGCCCGCATGCGTTTACCTGACAGCCAAGAACGTTGTATTCTTAGGCATTCACAGGATACAGAAATAAGTGTCTCCTGGCCATTACAGGACCCAAAAATTAGCCCACATGCGTTTACCTGACAGCTAAGAACGTTGTATTCTGTGGCTGAAGGTACATTAGGCATTCACAGGATACAGAAGTAAGTGTCGCCCGGCCATTACAGGCGTTAAAAATTAGCCCACATGCGTTTACCTGACAGCTAAGAACGTTGTATTAGGCATTCACAGGATACAGAAGTAAGTGTCGCCCGGCCATTACAGGTCCCAAAAATTAGCCCAAGTGCGTTTACCTGACAGCTAAGAATGTTGTATTCTGTGGCTGAAGGTACATTAGGCATTCACAGGATACAGAAGTAAGTGTCGCCCATTCCAGGCCCCAAAAATTAGCCACATGTGTTTACCTGACAGCTAAGAACGTTGTATTTTGTGGCTGAAGGTACATTAGGCATTCACAGGATACAGAAGTAAGTGTCGCCTGGCCATTAAAGGCCCCAAAAATTAGCCCACATGCGTTTACCTGACAGCTAAGAACGTTGTATTCTGTGGCTGAAGGTATATTAGGCATTCATAGGATGCAGAAGTAAGTGTCGCCTGGCCATTACAGGCCCCAAAAATTAGCCCACATGCTTTTACCTGACAGCTAAGAATGTTGTATTCTGTGGCTGAAGGTACATTAGGTATTCACAGGATACAGAAGTAAGTGTCGCCCATTCCAGGCCCCAAAAATTAGCCCACATGCGTTTACCTGACAGCTAAGAACGTTGTATTTTGTGGCTGAAGGTACATTAGGCATTGACAGGATACAGAAGTAAGTGTCGCCTGGCCATTAAAGGCCCCAAAAATTAGCCCACATGCGTTTACCTGACAGCTAAGAACGTTGTATTCTGTGGCTGAAGGTATATTAGGCATTCATAGGATGCAGAAGTAAGTGTCGCCTGGCCATTACAGGCCCCAAAAATTAGCCCACACGCGTTTACCTGACAGCTAAGAATGTTGTATTCTGTGGCTGGAGGTACATTAGGCATTGACAGGATAAATAATTGTTGGCCATTAAAGGCCCCAAAAGTTAGGCATTCAATGGACATAAAATGCTGCTCTATTTACCGAAAACAAGGACCATGAATTGTTGTGGGTGGATGGCGGTCTGGCGGATATTTGTGGCCTGTCATGAGGAATTTCAATCAAACATGGTCTACTGGTCACATGTGTTGAATTCCTCTAAAAATCTATGCCTCATTCATTTTTATAAATGTGAGATTGTCAACACTGTCCTGAACTAGGCAAGTGCGCTTATCGGTCACGATCCCCCCTGCTGCACTGAACGTCCTTTCGGACAGGACACTGGATGGGGGGGCAAGCCAACAGTTCCATTGCAAATTGTGCAAGCTCTGGCCACTGGCCAGAGGTCAAGCCTGCTACCCAGCAGTCCAGGGGTTCATCACTCCTCAGAGCATCCACATCGGCCGTTAACCCATGGAGTCAGACACCTGTCGATCTAGGCGTTCCCTAATGCTGGATGTGGAGTACAGCTGTCGATGGGTCGGCTGAAAGAATGATATCATATCTGAAGTGCCCAACACATCTTCAAATCGCCCTCTTCTTGCAGGGGCTGTTAGATTGGTACCCGCAACTGTTTTTCTGTGAGTGGAAATTCCTCTGCCAGCGCACACAAAAGCAGAATGCAGCATTTCTTAAAGCAAGGCCTGGAAGTGCTGCATTCTGACCGCCCTCTGTGATGGTGGTAACATTTCCGCCATTTTTTTGTTTGTACCGGGGGTCTAAGTACGTTGCCACTCAGTACTGGTCCTTGGCCTTTTTGCTTTTTATATGGAGGTCCCCCTTAAAACACTGGAGCATGAAGACCCCCATTTGCACTAAACTGGAATTAGTGTAGTGGCCTGGCTCCTGCTGATCATCCAGGATAATGTCATCCTCGTTTTCCTCCCCCCATCCACGGACAACACCAGGGATCCCAGAAAGGTTTAAAGCCTGCTCTTCTTGCTCCTCCTCATCCGCCCCTGCACCATCCTCCTCTGACTCCTCTTCAGACTCCTGTTGTTGACTTGCCTCAGATGGAGTAGCACTCCCTGGGAATTCATCCAACATTGCGACTTCCTCATCTTCATGCTCCTGCTTGTTGACGGCTTGATCAATGACACAATGCAATGCATGCTCCAGAAATAAGGCGTAAGATACGATGTCACTGATGGTGCCCTGGCCGCGACTGACCAGTTTGGTTATCTCATCAAATGGCGGCAGTAGTCTGCATGCGTCGCGCAAGAGCAGCTACTGGCGCGGTAAAAAAAACCCAAGCTCCCCAGAACCTGTCCTGCCGCAGAGTTCGTACAGGTAGTCCTTAACTGCACATTTCTGCTGGAGCAGCCTATCAAGCATATACAAGATTGAGTTCCATCATGTCGGGCAGTTACAAATAAGACGCCTGATGGGCAGGTTGTGTCACCGCTGAATGTCAGCAAGGCGAGCCATGGCTGTGTAAGATCTTCTGAAATGGCCCGAGATTTTGCTGGCTGGCCGCAAGACGTCCTGGACCCCAGGGTATTTGGCAGAGGTGGGGGGACTCGAGTCACATGACTTGACTTTAGTCAGACTTAAGTCACCAGTTTGAGGACTTGAGACTTACTTGACTAAAATTAATAAAAGACTCGACTTGACTTTGACTTGGTATTCATGACTTGAGACTTGACTTTGACTTGAGACATATGACTCGAAATGACTTTACTTTTTTAAGTTATTAAATATTTGCATTTTCTCAAGATGTGTTAAAGCAAAATGAATGTGCCTGTTATGTTTCTGACACCACAGTCACTTAAAACACCTCAGTGTGTTCTGATTTTTAGGACACTGGCTGTTTAACAATGGAAATACTTAACATGTTTTTAGTGACTGTGGTGTTGAAACATGACCCGACGAAGGATTTTAAGCTGTTTGGGCATTCAAAGTGTTTCTTTAATATGCCAAGAAAAAAGCACTAAGCAGTTTGTTAATGTTGAAAATAAAACAAAACCTTTCCTGACCACTGACTTTTAACTGATTTAAAGGTGAAAAATGGGGTAGATCAGTATTTTGACTTGATTTGTGACTTGACCAAAATAAATGACTTGACTTGACTTGCTTGACTTCTATCAGGGACTCGACTTGACTTGCTTGCTTTTCACCACAGTAACTTGGGACTTGCTTGAAACTTGAAGGTTAAGACTTGAGACTTGCTTGTGACATGCACATGTGTGACTTACTCCCATGTCTGGTATTTGGCAATTAATCACTGCACGACCAAGTTCAGGACGTGTGCCATGCAAGACACGTGTGTAATTTTGCCCTGTTTCAGCGCGCTCAGCAGATTGGCACCGTTGTCGCACACCACTTTACCAACTGTCAAAGTGAGCGGTGTCAGCCACTGATCTGCTTGTGAATGCAAAGCTGAAAGGAGTGCAGGACCAGTGTGGCTCTTGGCTTCCAGGCACAACAGACGCAGCACAGCATGGCAACGTCTCACCTGGCATGTGGAATAGGTTCTGGGGATCTTGGACAGCGCAGGAGAAGAGACGGTAGCAGCGGAAGAGGAGGAGTCAGCCGAGGAGGAGAGGGAGGATGATGGAGGAGGAGAAGAAGAGGCAGGTCTGCTTGCAATCCCTGCCGGTACAACTAAATCTACATGGGTTCCACGGGTTACATGCTTAACGGCCGTCAGAAGGTTCACCCAGTGGGCAGTAAAAGTGATATACCTTCCCTGCCCGTGTTTGCTAAACCATGTGTCTGTGGTCAGATGTATCTTGGCACCAACAATGTGTGCCAGAGATACATTCACTTGCCGCTGAACATGGACATATGGCTCTGGAATGCCCTTCTGCGATAAATATTTCCTTCCTAGGACCTTCCATTGTGGTGTTCCAATGGCCACAAATTTCCGAAAGGCCTCCAAGTCTAACATTTGATATGGCAGTAGTTGGCGGGCTATCAGTTTCGACAAGCAGTCAACCGTTGGGCAAGAGGGTTATCCGCTGTCATCATTTTTTTACGCTCCAACATTTGGCCCACGGAAGCCTGCCTTTTTCCATAACAACGTGAGGATGGCATGATGGAAGGTGGAGTGGAGGACAATAGTGAGGAGAGAGGATAAGGAGTAGGAGAAGAGGCTGGATGGTGAGAGCCTGGAGTGTGGCTTTGTGGGTTCTGATGGCATTGCTCCCACTGGGCTCGGTGATGGTAGTCCAGGTGCCTTTTTAAGGCGGTCGTCCTTAGGTGAGTGTTGGGCTTACTGTAACTTATGCATTGACTGCAAAGGCTGCAGATGGCAACACTATTGTCAGCAGCAGACACATTAAAAAAACCCCAGACTGCGGAGCCATGTGCCGGTGTCCTGGGAGCGCCAGATGTGACTGTACATGGTTGATGGCTCGCTCCTGATACATTAGCAGTCTGCTGCTTTGTCCCTCCAAAAGAGGCAATATTTTTGCAGGACACAAATATACTTATAAAAGTATACTGTTAGATAACACCCTGCTTCAATATGTGGTATTGGGGGGCCACTGGTTTATCACAACAGTTCTACAAAAAATTGGCCAGTAAGTTTGGCACTGTGTGTAGCACAGTTAACGCAGCAAGTTAACGCAGCAAAAGAGGCAATATTTTTGCAGGACACAAATACACTTATAAAAGTATACTATTAGATAACACCCCGCTTCAATATGTGGTATTGGGGGGCCACTGGTTTATCACACTAGTTTTACAAAAAAATGGCCAGTAAGTTTGGCACTGTGTGTAGTAGAGTTAACGCAGCAAAAGAGGCAATAATTTTGCAGAACACAAATACACTTATAAAAGTATACTGTTAGATAACACCCTGCTTCAATATGTGGTATTGGGGGGGCCACTGGCTTATCACACCAGTTATACAAAAAATTGGCCAGTTAGTTTGGCACTGTGTGTAGCAGAGTTAATGCAGCAAAAGAGGCAATATTTTTGCAGGACACACATTCACTGTTATAAAAGTATACTGTTAGATAACACCCCACTTCAATCTGTGGTATTGGGGGGGCCACTGGTCGATCACACCAGTTCTACAAAAATTTAACCAGTAAGTTGGCACTGTGTGTAGCACAGTTAACGCAGCAAAAGAGGCAACATTTTTTGCAGGACAAAAATACACTATTATAAAAGTATATTGTTGGATAACACCCCGCTTCAATCTGTCATTTAGGGGGGCCGCTGGTCTATCACACCAGTTATAATACTTTTTTTAAAGTGCTTTTTTCACTCTTTGTAGTTGTAGTATTGCTGCAGAAACACTCACCACACCAGTCACAATGCTGCACAGTGCACAATACAAATCCACTATAATATGCTTTCTATATTAGAAAGTATATTATAAGTGTATTACACCCCTATAGAGTGCACTGCACACCAAAGAATAGTACACCTATACCAAACACCAGTCCTTGGTGTCTGTCCGTGCTTCACACAGCAACCCTCTCCCTACACTGACAAAAGAGATAATATAGATATAGTACACCTATACCAAATACCAGTCCTTAAAAGGACTTTTGTGGACCTATAACAGAGCGATCTGTGTCACTGACAGTCTTTCCCTGCTGCACACAGTAAACCTCTCCCTACACTGACAAAAAGCAGAATGTAAAATGGCAGCCAGCTCAGGTCTATTTATAAGGTAGGGGGTATGTCCATGTGCTGAAATGTCTAAATTGGCTGTTCTTTTCCACCTGATGGATGTGTCATGGGTCAAATTTCTCCCCAATGTAAACTAATATGGCCACCGCGAACAACGCCATATGTTCGCAATATAGGTGGACTGCGAACGAGCAAAGGCCATCTCTACTCATGAGTAGTATAGATTTCAACCATACAGACAGTTCTTCCGAGCAAGCCTCAATAGTCTGCCTACAGACAAGTTACTGGCAAAGTTAATAGCATTCTGATGAAATACCGTAGTCATATTGGCCACACGTATATGTACATCTGTGCCAATTTAGTGATCTATGGTCACCCAAAACAGTGTCTTATCCAGCCGATTTATCTATTAATGTTTTGGCAGCAAGGGGCCCCCTCTATAGTATGATGCAAATACGAGTGTGTTTTCCATATATGCCTTCAAAGACTTTAAAAGAGAAGTGTGACCAGAATTTGTTGGTTCATACTTCTCATGTGAGTCACAGGAGTGCCTTTACCTTTGCACTCCTGTGACCCAGAATCAATCGACAGCAGGCAAAAGTCTGCTGTTGGCTGTCTTTACAGAGCTGCTCCAATCTCTTGTTGTATCCTTATCATAATGTCGGGATGCATCCAGATGCCTGACCGGCAGCTGATTCAGCTTCTCAGCGTTCCCCTCTTCAGCCCAGCCCTCCAGCAGGCAAAAGTCTGCTGTTGGCTGTCTTTACGGAGCTGCTCCAGTCTCTGGATGTATCCTTACCATAAAGTTGGTATCCACCCAGATGCCTGAACGGCAGCTGGCTCAGCCTCTCAGCATGCCCCTGGGAGGCTGAGCCAACCTCTCCTGCCCCCTCCTCAGCACAGGGCTCCAGTGAATGCGAGGAGAGCGGTGAATGACAGTTGCTGCCCTCTACTCAGAGCAGACCGAGAACTGAGCAGTTATGAAAAGCATTGAGCCAATCATCTGCACAGCCAATTACATTCCTAGAATGTTCTGTGTTTAAACAAGATACAGACTGCTCCAAGAAGTGTCATAGTTCCAAAGGCAACATTTGGGCATTTTTATAGCTGACAATTAGGTTAGTTCAAGAAAATCATAGCTGACTGAAGAATTCAGTTGCTTCAATTGTGTTATGTAAAGAGTAATTAATAATTTTTAATAATATTTTCTTTCCTCTTTAAGAGGTCAGGATGTCCATTCCTTTTTCAGTTCACCGTTGCATTTTAGAAATGTATAACAATATACTGTGTCTGTGAATGTTCTCGTTTATCTGAACTTAATCTGTAATGTTGAAAATTTCACCTTTATTGAACAAGTCCAGTTAGATGTAAGTAACCACCACTGCTGAGAACATATTAACATAATCACTGAAACCACTACATTGCATTTCATGTACAGTAGCTGATAAATCCTTTGCACTAGTTGTAACATGTTGTAAATAGTTCTTGAGAACTTCACCAGGTCCTAGGTGATAAACAACGTTTCACAGGTTTACCTGTAGTAAACTTGATGACTCATACTATTACTATTTTAGGTCCATTTCATACAAGCATAGATCTGCAGCAACATTTTAGGCTAATAGGGAGGGCATTGTCAAAACATTGGCAAAGGGGATTGGGCACTGCCATGGGTAAGATGTACCAAAAACATTTTTTTTTTATGGCCAGGGAAAGTGATTTTAGTAATTATTAAAGTGAAACATTAAAGGATAAGTTCACCTTTGGTAACATGTTACATGTTACACCTGTATTTAGGTAGTGTATAGTCATTCAGAAACTGTTTGTGAAAATCCAATGCTTCTCTTTAAGGTCTCTTATTTGATTTTGTGCTACTGCAACTTTGGATACTCTCTGGTCTGTGTATCAGCTTTAGCTTGAATCACAGAGTTTCTGAATGATTTTACACTACCTGTGGAGCAAGCATAGTGCATTGTACACTCCAGCTCAATGGGAATGCAGCCAATGCCAGGCACGATATAACTCCTCTTTGTGTGCGGATGAAACAGCGAGGGACAGCTTTGATCTGTCATCACTGGAGTCTCAAATAAGATGACTTCTATACAAGCCCCTATGGTCCAAAACTTGATACACTGTGCCCGAGGACCCGCTGCCCAAGGAGCCGCATTGCCGACCTTTAATGCCCGCTTTCATTGCCTCTTTGTAAGTACACTTAATTTTTTTATTGTTTTTATTTAATAAAACAGTATTGCACCAAGAGCATGTGTGCTCTGTTTTTTCTTATGTTTTCACAGCTGTCAATTGCCCGCTGAATCACAGAGCTGCAAGGCGGTGTGCATACCTGTCATCCTAACCTTTCTGTGAAAGACTCATGAAGCCACTCCATGCATCACGCTGTACATAAGGACACTGATGGGGACTCTAGCACAATACTGGAAAAGGTTGTTTGTTTCTTACAAGTCTACTCTCTACCTGAGCTTTTGGGCCCGGTATGCATTTTAAAAAGGAACCCCATGCAAAAAAAAAAAAAACAACAACATAGGTGCAGGGGAGGGCTGGTGAGAGGCGGAATTATTTTCGCAGTGGTGGCTGTTATATCTCACAGTATCTGAAGATAGCCACTCAGGACAATATCTGATGGTTTTGAAGGAGGCATTGAAGGTAAGTTTTTTCAATAATCAGCCACTAAAAAATACTAAACTTAAGCTTTAATTGAGTATAGAATATCTTTAAACCACTCAGTAAGTAATGTAGAGAGAAGGAAACCTATTCTTCTAGCTAATAATTTTCTTGAAGGAAACAGAGCTTTTTTCAGAACACATTTTTCACAGCAGGTGATGCTGTTACTTTGATAGCAGGTGGTGCTGTTACTTTCTGAGAGGAAGGCGGAAGGGCTGTCACTGAGACAGCATAGTGTGTGGAGTGAGAGCTGTTGCTGACCAGACCAGACTCCCCACTGAGACCCCCCCACCAAGACTGAGAGGAGGCGGTGGCTGGTGACCCAGGGGGGCAAAGAAGCGGATTGTGAGAGGCAGCGGTGGCGGGTGACCAGGGGTACCAGACGGTTTTGTCGAGTATTGTAAATATTAGTGTGCATATCTGAGTATTGTTGAGTACTACTGAGTACTGCTGAGTACTATTGAGTAATGTGCATATCCGAGTATGCTGAGCTCTGTTATGTAGTGTGCATATTTGAGTATTGTTGAGTATCTGAGTATTGTGTGTATCTGAGTTGTTGAGTACCTGTATATTGTTGAATGCGGTGAATACTGTTGAGTACTGTTGAGTATTGTGCATATCTGAGTGCTGTTGAGTAACTGTGTATTTTTTAGTATCTGTGTATTGTTGAGTACTGCTGAGTACTGTTAAGTATTGTATAGTATTGTGCATATCTGTGTATTTGCTCCGTGCCTGTGTATTGTTGAGTAGTGTCAAGTAACTGAGTACCTGTATATGTAGAGAACTGTTGAGTAATTATTGTTGTGTATTGTTGAGTACCTGTGTAAGGTTGAGTACCGTTGAGTGCTGTTGAGTATTGTGCTGAGAAATTAGAGTCAGGAACCTAGTAAACAGACAATCGGACAGAGTTGATTTCCCAATCCCCATTAGATTAGTGGGTACAATGTCGGGCGGGTGTGGAGATGGTATGGGTGCACATCTTGTGGCATATATGCATTCCTTGATCATGCGATCGAGGGCGAATATAGCTGCACAAAGTGTAAGCACATTCCTTCCCTGGAAGCCCAGGTCCTGAATCTAGGGAAGCAACTGGCAACACTGAGAAGAATCTCCATTCTAAAGGAGAGCTAGGAAGGTACCCGGCAGGGGCCAGCACAGAGGCGGGTGGAGATTCAAGAGTGCAGGTACCAGAGCAGAATAGTTGGGTGACAGGAAGGGTAGAGGAAAGAGTCAAAGAGGCCGGTCCTAGGCTGGAACATTCCAATAAATATGTCCTGTTGCGTGATTTTGGGGAAACCAGTCAGGAACCAGCATTGCTGGAGCAGAGAGATGCCCCTAGCTGCCAGGGAAAGAACTCCTCCAGTGAGGGTGGGAACGAGGCTAAGGGTAAGGATAGACAGATTCTGGTGATAGGGGACTCAATTATTAGAAGGACAGAGAGGGGAATCTGTCAAAAAGACTGTAAGCGCCAAACTGTAGGTTGTTAACCGGGCGCTCGCGTTCGGCACATTACTGATCTGGTGGACAGATTATTGGGTGGCGCTGGGGAGGACCCAGCTGTCATGGTACACATGGGTACCAATGACAAAGTTAGAGGAAGATGGAGAGTCCTAAAAAACAATGTCAGGAACTTAGGAGCTAAATTAAGGAGTTGGACCTCCAAGGTAGTATTCTCAGAAATACTACCTGTACCTCTAGCCACGCCAGAGCGGCAGTGGGGGATTAGGGAAGTTAACAAGTGGCTGAGGAGCTGGTGTAGAAAGGAGGGGTTCGGGTTCCTGGAGAACTGGACCGACATCTCAGTCGGCTACAAGCTCTTTAGTAGGGACGGACTGCACCTAAATGGGGAGGATGCAACCCTACTGGGAGAGAAGATGGCTGAAAAGTTAGAGGGACTTTTAAACTAGGTGATGGTAGGGAGGGTCCAAATGTAGAGCTAGCCAGCGGGAAGCAAGGTTTAGCAGGCATTATGGGGGCATTAGCGGTAGGGTGACCAGAGAGCCAAAAACCAAGGTAGGTAGGTTGACAAATCGAAAGTGCAGCCTCAAAACATCCAACAAGGATATAGTATGCAACCAGACAAAATTATGAGGCTTGTATGCCAATGCTAGAAATTTGGCTAACAAGATGGGAGAACTGGAGCTGGTAATGTATGAGGAGGATTTTGATTTTGTGGGAATTACGGAGACTTGGTTTGACAGCTTCATGATTGGTTTGCATTCAGGGCTATTCCCTTTATCGTAGAGATAGGGAAGGTAAAAAAGGGGGAGGGATATACCTGTATATCAAGAACAACGTGCAAGTGAGTATGAGGGCCGATATCACAAATGGAGCTAGGGAGGAGGTGGACTCCCTATGGGTAGAGCTTCCAAGAGAAGGTACTATGGGGGAAGTAATATTGGGCATATGCTATAGGCCCCCAAACCAGAGGGAGGAGGTGGAGCCAGACCTCCTATGACAGTTTGGAATGGCAGCAAGGATGGGAAATATCATTATAATGGGGGATTTTAATTATCCATTTATAGACTGGGCAGAAGGAACCGCGCATTCCTCTAAGGCTCGTCTTTCCTAAATGTTTTGCAGGACAATTTTCGATGGTCAGATGGTGAACGCATCAACAAGAAACAATGTGTTACTAGACCTACTGATTACTAGCAATACAGACCTGATAGCGGATGTAGAAATACAGGAAAGTTAGGAAACAGTGACCATAGGTCAATTAGTTTCAGTAGAAACCACAGAAATAGGAAACTCACGGGTAATACAAGGACACTGAATTTCAAAAGAGCCATCTTCCCTAAACTGTGCTCTTTGTTAGATGATTTAAAATGGGATAGAATCCTAGGAACAAAGAACACTGAGGAAAAATGGGAGTGCTTTAAGAACATACTAAATAAATGTATTGGCCAGTTCATTCCAATGATGCATGCGTTTAAAAGAGCTAAAATAAACCCTGGGGTGGCTAAACTCCAACGTAAAAAACTAAAAACTAAAGAAAGAGCCTTCAAAAAATACAAGGCTGAGGGGTCATTGGCAGCATTCCAACATTACAAAGAAGGCAATAAGAAATGTAAGAGTGCAATCAAGGCGGCTGAGATAGAACACAAAAGGCACATAGCGGAAGAGAGTAAAAAAACCCAAGAAATTCTTTAAGTATATAAATAGTAAGAAAGTGAGGCCAGAACATATTGGCCCCATAAAGGACGTCAAAGGGAATCTGGCTATAAAGGAGAGCGAGTAGGCAAGGGTTCTAAATAAATTCTTCACCTTAGTCAAAAAAATTGGGGGGATACAGTAACCTAGAGTGTAATGGTAAAGTTAATACCACGTCACAGGAAGCGCCCTCATGGTTAACAGAAGACTCAGAACTAGACTTGAAAAACTTAACATAAATAAGTCACCAGGACCAGATGGCTTTGACCCAAGGGTCCTTAAATAACTCAGCCAGGTGATAGCCAGACCATTGTTTCTAATTTTTATGGATAGTCTACTGATGGGAATGGTACCAGCTGATTGGGGAAAAGCCAAAATGTTACCAATATTTAAAAAGGGCCGATATATATTCCTGGGAACTACAGGCCAGTTAGCCTAACATCAATAGTCTGCAAGCTATGGGAGGGGATGATAAGGGACTATATACAAGACTTTATTAATGAAAATGCAATCTTCATGTGTGAATAAAAAAACTAACCAACATCAAAGGTGGTTGATGATACCATTCTTTCTTTGGCTGCAGCACCTGAATGCATCATGATGGAATATTGTACAGAGAGCAACTCAGATATTTGACTTCAACTGGTGGTGTACATACTGTGAGTAGTGATAGAGCCTGGCAGGGCCTGGAATCTAAAGTGAGAGCTAGATAGAGACCTTCAATGAGTCTTGTGCACAATTTTAAATAACTGTTCTACCACTACGGCCTGTCATCTGTCACAAGACTTCCATGTCAGTGCTTTTCCCATCTTGCCTGAGACTCTGACATAGGTTGCTGTGTGCAGTGAACTCTCGTCATGTGCACTTTATGCCTGGTACCAGTTCTTTATTTATTCATTTACCTATTAAGTCATTATTTATCACTGACTAACTAAAACGGAACATTGTTTTATTGTTAAAAAATAAATAAAAACCTGCTTGGTTACAATTAATTAAATCTCAGGAAGCGCATGTCACTTCTTGGATTGCTGCCTGTTTTTTTTACAATTCACACTTTTTATTGAATACCAATAGCATAGTTTTTACTATACTTGCAGTACTCAAACAGCACACTTGTGAACCTCCCACACACAAGCCTGTAGGCAAGTGCAATCTACCTCTATTTTGTAGGTGGGCTGAATTGCTTCTCGACTGTACAGATTCGAGTGGAGGATAGGAGGAATATTGTTCCATTGTAGATTCTGTAGGTGTCACCAGGGCAGCAGTGGTCCATTCGGACACTGTAACAGTAGATGACCTCGGTGGCCATGTTTAGTGTGGGCAATATTAATAAGTAGCAATGCCACGCTGTATTTGGCACACACTTACAAATGGGAGAGGAATAACTCTTTCTAGAGACAGTGTAATAGTCTTCGGGAAAGTTTCCTGTTTGAGAAGGGACGCCACTTTCTGCTCTGCTAGTCTCCAGTCTCTGGTACTACTTCACAGGACCCGCACAGCAATTCCAAGTGCTGCTTGTGCCACCAATCTGCCCATCAGCCACCACTCCTGCAGATGCTGCTCTAGTAATGTAGGTTATTCCAGTGTGATATCTGTGAAACTAAAGATCTAAGATGTACCAGTACCATTACTGTGCCTTCCACTATCAACATTACAGCACCTGTACTGTCAATGTTAATGTGTTTGTTACTACAACAGTGCCTTGCACTGCTACTTCTACATAGAATGCTGGCACACAGGTAAATCAAATGATAATAACCAGTAAAATTAATTAAAATACAATTAAAATACAATTAAAATAAATAAAAATAAACCACGGATGGTTCAAGCAGTCAATTGTAGACTGTAAAAAGTCAATAATCCACACTAGGGCTAAGGCATCTCCTCCAGAGTAAAGTCAGCTCACAGGTCCATATTAAATAAACAGAGAAATAGGAGAGTGTCTCTAAGTGTAGTATTTAATAAATACAAAGTACAAAGCACATTTAAAACTCACATTATACAAAACAATTGGGCTAACTTTAGTGTTTTGCATTTTTTAAATTCCCATAAAAAAAAATTCTGCACAAATACCGTGTGACATAAAAAAGTTGCAATGACTGCCATTTTATTTCCTAGGGTCTCTGATAAAAAAAATATATAATGTTTGTGGAAGAAAATGGGGTAATGGGATAAGAGAGACCTCAAACTCCCCAAATGTAGAGGTACTCACTGGGAAAGGGGGAACTGGATAGGGAGAGAAAAAAACTGTATTTTTGGGGTACCAATATCTAAATATTAGAAAGCTTAGATATCATTGTTTAAAAAGACATATCTTTATTAAGTATAAAATCAAATCCAAAAAGACATACATTAGAACAATGATTTTAACAAAGATTGCATATAGTCAACACAATTGATGACAGCTAAAAATTGAAATTGAAAAGGATGTGGAGAGTAGTCGGAATGCCTCCACTGTTTTTCTCTACATGTTTCGCGGACTGAGCCGCTTCTTCAGGAGAAAGAATTTTTTAACAGAGTCTATTGGGTAAGACAAAATTTGGGTGAGAAACACAGAAAAACATATAAGCTTATATAAGTATAATATATATAAGTATATATAATGTTTGTGGGTTCCGAGTAATTTTCTAGCAAAAAAATTATGATTTTTACATGTAGGAGCGGAGTGCCAGAAATTTCCCGGTATGGAAGTGGAATTCATTAATGCAGCATAAAGATTATATGGTATCAAAATTCACCATTATCACACAAGCGCGGTTAAAGTGGATGTCTACTTGATTCATGAAATTTGACCTAGGCACATATATCTTCAGTGTTTTCTTATCTCTCTCCAAAGCACTAAATTCTGTAGCTTTCTCCTGCTCCCTTCTTCTGTTATCAGCATGAATTCTCCATGAACTGAGATAAAACCAGGCTGAATTTTGTGTTGGGTGGGTTCTATAAATAGATTAGCAGAGAGCTGGTCTATTCAGAGCACATTCTAAAAAAAAAAAAGGGAAAACACAGGAAAGGAGAGGACTGCACACCTCAAACCAGGGGATTTTTGGCAGCAGATAACTATTTAAGGCACATTTTATAAACAAATAATTACATTTTATTTAAACAAGTTGTTAAAAAAATTGTTCCACATAGGATTAAAACATGAGATATGGTTACAGTGTTTGAAACTATCTAATATATCAACAAGGAAAATAATTAAACAAATGCATAAGTGGTTAAATACTCACTACCAAAAAATGGTACCCCAATGCGTTTCGACCTATTGTGGCTGTGGTCTTCTTCAGGGGGATTGTGATATCTACAAGATATATTATTACATTAAAATTGTGGTACATAGGTCATGTCAGCTTATCCATAAAGTTATATTGCGCTTATATCTACCGTTGGTAAATGGAGGAACACCTTACAACCAGAAACTGCATTACATGCAGATATGCATGTAAAACTTATGTAGTGAGATTTGTCTCATCTCTGTGTATCATCTGAGGCTGTTCTCTTCACTAGGTATATGTGAGAGTTTGCATCCACTTTACATTCCATTTTCAATAGGCGTTTACAACTGAAGTACACTCAACTGCTCATGAGCATAAGATTTAAAGCAGAAGTTTAGCCAAAAACAAACTAACTCTAAATCTACTGGCAGCCACATTCTAAACCTAATCCATCTAACCCTGTAAAGCAAAAATCGCTATACATACAGTATCTCACAAATGTGTGTACACCCCTCACATTTTTGTAAATATTTTATTATTCCTTTCACGTGACAACACTGAAAAAATGACACTTTGTTACAATGTAAAGTAGTGAGTGTACAGATTGTATAACAGTGTAAATTTGCTGTCCCCTCATAATATTTCAACACACAGCCATTAATGCCTAAACTGCTGGCAACAAAAGTGAGTACACCCCTAAGTGAAAGTGTGCAAATTAGGCCCAATTAGCTATTTTCCCTCCCCGGTGTTATGTGACTAGTTAGTGTTACAAGGTCTCAGGTGTGAATGGGGAACATGTGTGTTCAATTTGGTTAAAAATTTTGCTCTCACTCTCTCATACTGGTCACTGGAAGTTTAACATGGCACCTCATGGCAAAGAAAAAAATAATTGTTGCTCTACATAAAGAAGGCTATAAGAAGATTGCCAAGACCCTGAAACAGATCTGCAGCACGGTGGCCAAGACCATACAGAGGTTTAGCAGGACAGGTTCCACTCAGAACAGGCCTCATCATGGTTGACCAAAGAATTTGAGTGCACGTGCTCAGCATCATATCCTGAGGTATGAGTGCTGCCAGCATTGCTGCAGAGGTTGAAGGGTTGGGGGGTCAGCATGTCAGTGCTCAGACCATACGCCGCACGCAGCATCAAATTGGTCTGCATGGCTTTCATTCCAGAAGGAAGCCTCTTCTAAAGATGATGCACTAGAAAGCCCTCAAACAGTTTGCTGAAGACATACAGACTAAGGACATGGATTACTGGAACCATGTCCTGTGGTCTGATGAGAGCAAGATAAACTTATTTGGTTTAGATGGGGTCAAGTTTGTGCGGCGGCAACCAGGTGAGGAGTACAAAGACAAGTGTGTCTTGCCTACAGTCAAGCATGGTGGTGGGAGTGTCATGGTCTGGGGCTGCATGAGTGCTGCCGGCACTGGGGTGCTACAGGTCATTGAAGGAACCACGAATGACAACATGTACCGTGACATACCTGAAGCAGAGCATGAATCCCTCTCTTGGGAGACTGGGCCGCAGGGCAGTATTCCAACATGATAACGACCCCAAACACGCCTCCAAGACGACCACTGCCTTGCTAAAGAAGCTGAGGGTAAAGGTGATGGACTGGTCTAGCATGGCTCCAGACCTAAACCCTATTGAGCATTTGTGGCACATCCTCAAACAGAAGGTGGAGGAGCGCAAGGTCTCTAACATCCACCATCTTCATGATATCATCATGGAGGAGTGGAAGAGGACTCCAGTGGCAGCCTGTGAAGCTCTGGTGAACTCCATGCCCAAGAGGGTTAAGGCAGTGCTTGAAAAAAATGGTGGCCACACAAAATATTGACACTTTGGGCCCAATTTGGACATTTCCACTTAGGGGTGTACTCTCTTTTGTTGCCAGCGGTTTAGACATTAATGGCTGTGTGTTTAGTTATTTTGGGGGGACAGCAAATTTACACTGTTATACAAGCTGTACACTCACTACTTTACATTGTAGTAAAGTGTAATTTCTTTAGTGCTGTCACATGAAAAGATATAATAAAATATTTACAAAAATGTGAGGGGTGTACTCACTTTTGTGAGATACTGTACCTTTTCTGCAGCCGATGTGGTTTGGTCCCACGTCCCAGCGGAGGTTTCTGTGTGTAGGCATGTGTGAGAGAGGCACTTGACAACAGAAGCCCCGTAGTAACTCTATGGGTGAAGTCACTTCCCAGGCATTTCACAGCTGTTGTTGGCTGTCTCCTGCACATAGCTTTGACTGCTGGAGACCTGCAGATAAGGTATGTACAGCGATTTTTGCTTTACAGGGTTAGATAGATTAGTTTTAGAATGTGGCTGCAGGTAGATTTAGAGTATGTTTATGGCTGAACTTCTACCTTAGGCTCCTATTTACTCAAACTTAATTTGCAATACTTTAGTTACATTGGAACTTGATGGACCTGTCTTTTTCAACTTTGTAACTATAAAAGGGTGAAATCGAATGCTTACAAATGTATAAGCAAACACATGCTGACTTGCACACTTGTTCAAAAATGGTCAGTTTTAAATATCTTGTTTGTGCTATATATTAATAGGATTTAACACATTTGACAAAATAACACATTCTAGTTTACAGCACATTTGACAGGACATAGGCCCAGTATCATAAAAAACCCCATTATCAGGGTTCCTTAAACCAGAGCATGTCAATTTCTGTCGTAACCTCCATGAATTAAAATTGTCTAGTGGAATTAGATTGTAAAATGCTTGTCTGGTATGTGATTTCACAATAGACATCTGCAAGTCTGGTTTTTAAACTGCACAAAGTTAAGTTTTTTATGTAGCACCCTCCTTGCGTAGGATACTAGGTAAATTTAGTTATTGGCTCCTTCTGTAATTAAGGGAGTAGTGATTGCTGTTTTGGTCTGGTCAGGGTTTCACAGACTGGGGGTTTGATTGCTTCCTACTGCCTTTAGAAGAAGTTTCTAGAAGCTAGGGAGAGAAAATTCATATAACTGGCCTGAATATTGATCAGGACCTAACCAATCCCTGAGGAGTCCCCAGATGGTGGCTTGGGAAGTTGATAAATAGTCTGGAGCCCTAGAGAGGTTGTTTGTTTCCCTGGAGAAGATATTTAAGAGAATAACAAATAGTTGAATACCAAATATGCCTGTGTTTTAATGTGCAGGAGGCAAATGGGATATATTACATCTCACAAGGCGAATAGGCCTAAAACTATCATCAAGAGCATATCATGCCATCATTCTATTCAATAATACGTTGGTTCTCAGATTGTAAAACATAGTTACATATTTAATAAGACAGATAGGGATCCATTCCCCATCCATCTGGCAGATCAGATTGGATGACAGTCAGATGAAAACGGACAGGTTTTTTTTTTTTGTTTTTTATTTTTAGGATTTTCTCCTTTATTTACATCTGGTGAACCAGCCTGTAAGTCTTTTGTTTTTCGGCTTCCTTTACCAGATTAAGGTGTCCAGCAAAAGTGGTAGTTTACAAGGGTTGGGACAAACCATTTACCACTTGCAGGGGTGTCAGCTTTTATTAATTTATGTAAAATATTCCAAAATTATAGTTGAAAAAAACTATTACTGTATCTGCTTAAAATGTGTTAGCTTGTGTTTATCTTTAATTTGTTTGTCAAGTCTATTTATATCTGCTAGGGTATCTAACACTGTCCTACCCCTAGACAATGTGGATGCCTTCATTGCTCCTCCAGTAGGATAGACAAAACCTGTAGGGTGGAGCCTGACCCGTGACGTCATCGTGTTACTGAAATGGAAACTTCCCTAATTGAACTTTCATGCAGTTTTAACTTAAATCTATGTGAGTGGTTATTTTTATCTTTATTAAATTAATTTTTTTAAGCACATTGCAATGTGAGGAGGCTCTGTTTCTTCCCTTGAGATGCATATACCATAGATCCACTTTGGTGTATCAATTATTGGGAAACTACCTCTGCATGCTGTTTGACTTCCCAGATGTGGAGGGGCTTAACCCTCCTCTTATGTTAGAATTCCGTTACTATCCATGATGTTAGGGTCAGTTTTGACCCGTGTTTTAAATCAGCCATAAAATACCCTCTGAATAATTATTTATCATCAAATTTGTTTCTTACCTCTTGGTTACCTTGTTAGGCTTCTTTATCCTTGAAAAGATTGGTTTTAATATTTTTGGTGTGACCCCTAGACCTTTCTTTTGATAGCATACCTCTCATTGTCAAATTTAAAAAATGGTAAAATAAAGTCAGCAACTCTGAAATGAATTTGTCCTATGTTTCTTCACTTTATTTAGAGAAGCAGACAAGCAGGAAAAGAGATAGGCCCCTTCCTAACTACAGCTCACAGGGTTGAGAGGGGATTGGCTGTCACTGTTACTAAGCAGAGAGAGTGTTTATGATTTCAGTTTTGGAACTTATTAGTGTCCTAAAATCCTATATTATAACTGGGTCAGAATTGACCCTAACACCATGAACGTCTTAATTTTCACCACAGTATTTTATAATTTAGTGAAAAGGATTATTTTTCTATTAAATTGTTTAAATAGAGGTTCCTGACAAAGTAAAAAAATCTTGATGCAATAAACAAATTTATGTGATACTTATAGACATTCAAAACCTGAAAACGGGTCAGTTTTGACCCTAACACAAGAGGAGGGTTAAGGTTGGATATAATAGCTGATGGACTGGACCGCCCTGTGCACCATCTCTGGAGCATTACTGCGTGTTTTAACCACCTGTAATAGGGTAGTCAATCACATCTAGTAAGAGGCTGTGTGTGCTTCTGTTTTAGGTGGTGGTCTTCTACCTGGGTTACATCCCTGCTCACACTATCAAGGACTGTCTTTGGATAAGGTAAAAAGACTTTATGTGCACATTTGTGTGATTTATAACCACTTCCCAGCCAGGGACATCATATGACGTTCTGGACTTTGAGTGGGTATATCTGAATAATGCCTGTTTAAGAAGCCCCCCCCACCACTGTCCGGTGCTTCTACCGGCTCACCTGTGCGATCGGCGAGCTGGAGAATGAATCGACCATTTACCATAGAGCTGACCAGGAACCAGATGCTCCCGGGTCATCTCTATGACCTTTGGCAGCCGGGAGTGTGTAAGATTCTGGTACCTTTGGTACCCTTATTGCCCATTTTTCGTTGCATATTGCGTCCCACCTTTTCAATTAGGTGAAACGCATATACCTTTAAGCCGCATGACATCATCACTGAGCGCCGCTCTGAGCGGCTATTTCAATCGCCGGCTTTCTCTCACAGGTTGTTCGTTCAAACCGCATGCTTAACAGCCTTGTCTTATGCTGCCGGAGCCTCCAGCTATTCTCTTTACCTGGAACAGACCAGAACCTCGCTACTGATCCCATATCTCGCTACCGGATCACTCCCTTACTACCGGACCCTTCTACTTACTAACCTCTCTAGTGATAAGTACCCCACAGGGGATTCCTTCATAACAAACTTACACTATCTACTTCTGCACATTAAGGACTGTTACTATCTATGCATTACTAATCCTATCATCCTTGCACTGGGTTAGTCTCTCCTGTATATGTCATCTGCTGTCCTTACCACCTGTTACTATACATGATTACTAACCTATCTGCATTCTACCTATTACCATCTACCACTCTCCTGAACATTACTATCAAGTGCTTATCATTGCTATCACTGCTCACGCCTGTCCCTTCAGCACATCACCTCTATACTGTCATATACATCCTATCACTCCAGGAACATCTTATTGAGTGTATGTATATTTGTATGCTGAAGCAGGCGGGTCCACAGTGATGAGTCTGGAGAGTTGGATCTGGTAATTCAACACATCTCTACATGACTACTGAGTGGAGATTCTGCAGCTGCAAATCCAGCTCACTATATAAAAAACGCAGGAGCGTTACAGAGTGATGGTATGACATCCCATCTGGCCTCGGCAGACGTAAACACTCCTGTTTCTTCGGCTGGGAAGCCGAGATCATTTATTTATTTATTTATTTTTATCTCAGGCTTTCCAGCCTGGAGGCAAGATCTGGGGACTTATAGACCCCAGATCTCACTGCAAAGAGGATCTATCATGCCCTATTCCTATTACATGGGATGTTTGCATTCCTTGTGGAATAAAAGCAATAAAAAAATGTAAAAGGAAAGTGTCAAAATAAAAAAAATAAAAGTAAAATAGACAATAAAATAAAAAAAAATTTAAAGCGCCCCTGTCCCTACGTGTTTGCACGCAGAAGCAAACGCATACATTTGTCACGCCCGCATATGTAAACGGCATTCAAATTTTCACACCACATACATGTGATGTATCGCCGCAAATGTTAGAGCAAGAGCAATAATTCTAGCCTAAGACCTCCTCTGTACCTCTAAACAGGTAACCTGTAAAAAATTTTAAAGAGTCGCCTATGGAGATTTTTAAGTACGGAAGTTTGGCGGCTTTCTACGAGTGTGCACACTTTTAGAGCACGACATTTTTACTCGGCGTGACATCATCTTTCACATTACAGGCGGTCCCCGGGTTACAAAAATCCGACTTACAAACGACTCCTACTTACAAACGGAGGGAGACAACAGGAGAAATCTCCCCCTAGTAAGGAGAATTCACTCCCTGTAAGAGTTCTCATGGGAAAAAGGTGTCTCCACTGAAGCTTTATCACCAATCCTTGTTTCCACAACAACCCAAAATTTTCAAAATCCAATTGACACAGGGACAGAAAGTGAGGTAAAATCTTCTGAACAGGGGTACAGACAGCAAAACAAATGTTACAAGGGTGATAACCCTTCCCTTTGCAATCCAAAAAACTTAAAAATTATTTTTTTGGCTGGGGCTACACTTAAAAAATGTACAAATTTGACTTAAGAACAAACCTACAGACCCTATCTTGTTTTTAACTTGGGGACCGCCTGTATACAAAAAAATTGGGCTAACTTTAGTGTTTTTTTTTTTTTAAATCATAAAACAGCTTTTTTAAAAATAAAACGTGTTTGAAAAGTTGCTGTGCAAATATCGTGTGACATAAAAAGTTGCAATGACCATCATTTTATTCCTAAGGGTCTCTGCCAAAAAACATATACAGTTTTTGGGGGTTCTAGCAAAAAAATGATGATTTTTACATGTAGGAGAGGAGTGCCAGAATAGGTTTGGGCTGGAAGGGGTTAAGAGCGCTACCCTTCTCTGTTTTATTTTTGTATATGTTTGTGACCAGTAAATTGTGTTTGCAGCCTTTTTATGTGTTTGGGTAGGTCTGAGCGCAGTTTTTTCTCTATATTTTCAAAGGAAGTGTGTCATTGGCTGGATCATCAGGTATAAATAAAGGAAAAAAGCCTTAAAAAATTAATTGTTTGTTTTTGGGTTTAATATCGCTTAAACCAGAATTGTAAATCATTTGGCGGCTAAAACCATTGCATATTTAACTTTTTTCCTGAACTCCAGATTTATCAAGGTCATTGAGCTTTACATGTGTCAAACAAACCACAAGAACCTCATCTTAGGTGTGCATCCGGCAGGTTTGACCACAGAAAGTGCTGCACCTGCTTAATATAGTAGTCAATAGTAGTAAAATCGTATGACTCAGGTAACTTCAGTGTGAGAAAGATATCCAGAGGGCATAGGAGAGCCTCCTACAAGCCACACAAAATTCATGCACTTATGCAGCAAATGGAGCAGTAAATTTTTCTTCCCATGCCTCAGGCACGCTGTCTTATGGAATGTGTCAGTTTTTAACCATTAAAGACTAAAAAACTGTTTTTATTAAATGCAGATTTTACATATTATAAATTTATCGATTTTCTCTTAAAACTCCTTTGGTCATTTTAAAATTTCTAACTTTACCCTGCTATTTGTGTAATCTATATAATTTTAATTATGTTTGTTTTAAGGGACCCTGTCACCAATGAAAAAAGCAGATGAAAACAGAAAAATCAAGTATTTTAAATGCTCACTTGCAGCGTTTCTCTTTCCAACAAACAATTTTTTAACCGGTTTATGACTGCCCGCCGCGGCCGCTCCCAGACAAATCGCCGTACATGTACCGCTCTCGCTCTTAGGAGTCTAGGGAGCAAGCGTGCGCTGCCGGCGGCGCGCTCCCACCCCCGCTCATCAGTGTGGAAGCCGATACAGTGGGCAGGCGGCTCAGACTGCCGCCTGACACCCGCGATCATTCCCCGCTGAGAGAGAGAAGGACGGGCAGCTGTTGTTCTCCCTGGGAGGATCATAGAGCCCATGTGATCCTTCTATATAGGATCACATGTCTCTATGGTCATTTTAGAATACACGCCCCCCACAGTTAAAATCACTCCCCTAGGCTTACATTTAACCCTTTGTTCACCCCTAGGTTAACCCCTTCCCTGCCAGTGTCATGAATACAGTAATAGTGCATATTTTTAGCAATGATTACTCTAGTAATGTCACCGGTCCCCCCAAAAGTGTCAAAAATGTCAGTTAGGGATTCGATCTGTCTCCCGCAATGTCGCAGTCCCACTAAAAAATCGCTGATTGCTGCCATTACTAGTAAAAATAAATAAATAAAACATGACAGAAATCTTTCCCCAAGTTTGTAGACGCGATAACTTTTTCGCAAACCAATCAAAATACGTTTATTGGGATTTTTTTTTTTACCAAAAATATGTAGCAGAAAACAAATTGACCTAAAAGTATGAAAAGTTTGGATTTTGAAATATTTTTTTTTTTTGGGGGAATGTTATATAGCAGAAAGTGAAAAATATTGTTTTTTTCCAGAATTGTCGCTCTTTTTTTGTTTATAGCGCAACAAAAAAAAATTGCACAGGTGGTCAACTACCACCAAAAAAAAGCTCTTTTTGTGGGGAAAAAATGCATCATTTTTAATAGGGTACAGCCTTGCAGGACCGCGCAACTGTCAGTTAAAGTAACGCAGTGCCGAATCGTAAAAAAAGGCCTGGTCATTAAGGGGGCAAAACCTTTCCGGTCCAGAAGTGGGTAAAGGGTTAGTTCACCTTTACAGAAAACATATAAAGGTGAAGAAACACCAGACAATTTCTTCCCCGTCCCTGCTATACTTGCCTCCGGGTTTGCCAAGCTGATAGCACCCCTGCAGCTGCTCTAGCGGTTCGAGGTTTGAATTTGCTCTTCTCCCTCTTTTCTATGCAGCACTTTCAGAATGGACCATAATGATTCTGATTGGCCAGCACTGTCACAGTAATTCAGTCAGCTTACCAATCATTAGATGTGGAGAATGCATTTGTTTTTTTCATCTTAGGCTTTTCTTTCCTCTTTTTCACCTGATTATCTGGCCAGTAACACACCTCCTGTATTAGAGTGCCCCCATCCTGGAGGAAGGAGCATAAGGGGGCATTGCTGGACAGCAGCATTGTCAGTCGGGGGGTGGGGGAGAATGGTTTAGATGTACTAGCAGATTAAACTACACCAACAACTTGAAGCCAAACTCCAGTTAACACTTTATATGCAGTTACGGCAAACAATTATTTTTTCCTTTTTAAGATAAAGGTTTTACATAAATAAATAAAAGTTGATCATTGTAAGCACCCCTGTCATTGGTAAATGGTTTGTCTTAACCCTGTAACTGATACATTCTGCTGGAGAGCTTGTTCTTTTGAAAAACAGCAGGCTTACTAGCAGGATCACCAGAAAAAAAATCAAGCAAAGAAAGCCTAAAAAAAAAAATGAATGCAACCAACTACCACATCTAAGAATTGTTAAGCTGCAATATAATAAAAAAAAATGGTTTTTGGTTTTTGGGTTTAATATAACTAGGACTACCAGATATTATATTATTTAAATTTAAATTTTTTTAACATTAGATTCTTATTGAATTTCAACCATAAGAAATAACAACAAAAGAGGAGAAAAAAAAAAAAAATATATATATATATATATATATATATATATATATATATATAAACAAAGTACTGTATGTATGATACTAGCTCAAGTGAAGCCATTACTAAATTGCTTCAGTTTTTAAAATTGGAAAAATAATTACTCAAATGTTAAAGTGAATATGATTTTAGTGTTTGGGTTTGCATAAAAAGTACTTTAACTTCATTTTTAACATTTTCTTGAAGGAAATGTGTAGTCTTATTTATTTATTTGTTTTAAAGATATTCATTTAAAACTGATCTGATTAATGCAAAAAATCTAATAGTTGCTTATTGCAGTATTAAAAAACATGTTTCTTTTATATAGTTTGCAATAATATACACACACGTAGGCACACATAGGCAGTCATATTACATTTGAAGTCTCAGCTTTGTAGTGGCACATTTGCGAGGCTTTATTTCTTATTCTAATGTAAGCATGGGAATTGGCTGACTCATTGAAAAAAATGCACGTCCTCTGTGACTCATAATTTATCTTGATAGTTGTTGGGACATGATGATTATTTGGAAATTTTTACTGTTATGTATGTAAATGTATTTTTTGAAGGGACTACAGCTGGCCATGGAGTAGGGCTTGTAAACACTTGTTTGTTCTTAGTGCAGTTCACATATAAAGCTATTTTCAGCAGTATAACGTTATATAAAACACTATAGTTATTTTTAGTACACACAGATTAATATATTACCCAATTATTTGGTAAAGTGTAAACTGTGAGAATAACTAGACACCCAAAATGTCGGTCCTTAAAATTGTGTTTGCCTGTGAAATAACAACAAACTTTGGTACACAATATTGTCCATAGCTATGGCTTTTAAAGTCCTTATTGGCCATCAGTTAGGAGTCAACTATAACTGATGACCCTAGAGGGCTCTAGAAGTAGTGCTTTCACTCTTGTGTGCCCTGAAATATGTGTAGTACCCTATAGTGTGCTAGGGTGTAGTTGTAGGGTAGCAAAAGCTAAGAGCTAGGCCTGGGTTTATTCTGGGTTAGGGCTGGGTGATTCAGCAAGCAGCACCTCTGGTAACTCCCCCTGCTCTCTGGTACCTTGGAAAAGCTTCCAGAAGTAGAGGGTGGAGTTCTATCTGCTTGTGGCGAGCACATGTTTTCCAGCTGTTTTTTCAGGCTTCCTCCTTTGGGGGTAGCCTGGAGCCTGTTTGGGAGGGACTCTTTCTCCTTGCCCAGTGTGCTTGTTGTGGGTCGCATGTCCTGTTTTTCCATCTGCGTCCCCTTTGGGCGGGTTATTCTGAGTTCACCTCCCTGGGGGCGGCGCACTACTTTGGATTTGTGTGTTACTGGAGTAACTTCTCTCTATGACATTAAATGAAAAAACTCAGCTTGGGGCTGACACAGGGAACCAGTGGACCAGAGGGCAGATGGAAATCTATATATGTAAAATAGATAGACCAATTTCAATATGTGCAATAAATGTGACTGTCGTCCACATCCATTGCCACACATTAAAAAGAAGATATACGTATATATATAAAAAACAATATAGATTGTATGAGAAATATAGAAATAATATTCACCCTCTCTATGTCTGTCAGGTAAATATGTCCTGTTCATTCCATTTTTTTTGCTAATTAGGATTATGGCACGCTCATGTTAGCTCCCATTTTTCCCGTGTTTAGGGGGATCTTCTTGGAGTCTTGATAAGTGCCCCAGCCAATCCCCAGCAAAATGGGCTGGCAGGGGGCAGTATCTCATAAATACTCATGGGTCTTGCCAGCAGGGGCAGTCGGGTGGAAGATGGAGAAGGAGAGCTGAGAAGGTTGTCAGTGGCACTTGAGGGTGCCCCTTAGTCTGGGGGGGTGACCTCAGGCCTGGGGCTCGGCTTCTGGGGGGACCCTCCACGAAATCCTTCCTAGAGGCATGGGAGCAAGAAGAGGACATCAGGAGAAGGTCAGCCTGTCCACTGTCCCAAGTGGGCTGGTGAGTGAGCAGTCTGGGAGGACTCTGGAGAAGTAGCCAGGAGAGCTAGTGAAAGGGGCAGCGCCTGAAGAGGTTGTGCTGGGATCCGTAGACACACAGATGTAGGCTGGACACTGATTTGACACACATTTAGGGTTCCTGCCTATAACAGGCTGTTCCTCAAAGATCTGAATGCTGTGTCAGATTCATTTTTCTCATCAGTGGAGTTCTGCAAGCAAGTGTGCTGAAGGAAGAAGAGGAGTGTATATAGACGGTATATAGGAGAGTTGTCCCTGAAGTTGTTTGAAGTCAAGTGGGCATCCCATAATATCCCATCTCTTCATCCAAGTTTTATCCCCTCAATAAAATACAAAAAAGAGACTGTGGAAATGTGGTGTGCCTGGCTGTGCAGGGTGGGGGATCCCATTTCACCTGCGGCTCCTTATGGGGTGCTCTACATATGTAACATGTGTAATGCGTTTGCTGTTTCTTGTATATCAGCATTTTATTTGAGTTTCAGTAAGCATATAAAAACATATTTCAAACCGTTACACCGATTAACGATCATATATAAACATTACAAGTAAGCATTTTATATTAATGACCCAATATAGAAATATATTGACCAAATCCCCTCCTATTTCATTCTCTACTGCCCTCACTCCCTATCAGACTCCTTCTCTCTTATGCATCATAACTCCTGACCTTGGCCCTGACCTCCAAGTCCCAGGTAGTTCTACTCCCTAAGCTGTCTCGATTATAAGCTTAAAACACCCAGCATCTTTATATAGCCTTCGGTTTTTGTAAACTTCAGCCAATCTCCCCATATGTCCAAATATTTCCCACTGGAATCCTCCGCTGCATACATTGTTTCCTCCATGGATCTCACTCAATCCACCCTTTCTGCCCAATCCCTTATACTCAGGGACTTCTGGTGACCGCCAAAGTGCCAGTACCAGGCTTTTAGCTGCATTCAGTAAATAAGGCACTAGCGTATTCTTATATACCATCACCTTTTTCTCTGTGTTGTCAAACAAGCAACTCCAAGGTTCCACCTGAACACAATCTCCTGTAATCTGGTGGATTAACCTAATAATCCCTTCCCAAAAAACTTGTATCTTTGTGCACGGTCACCCCAGATGCGCAAAGGTCCAAGGAGCCTCGTATCCCCTCCAACAAGTTGGGGGTATCTCTGCACTGAATCTCTGAGCCCTCTGCGGGGTGAGATACCATCTAGCAAAAAGTTTGTAACACATCTCTGTTGTCCTTAAATCAACCAATGAATAACAAGCTAATCTCACTTTCTTCCTCTTTTCCTCATCTCAAAGGGGTTTTAGTTCCTGTTCCCATTTCCCTAGATACAGGCTCTGTTTCCCTTTGTAAAATCGTATATATTTTTGATATGCTATGCTTGATACATGCGAGAGAACTAAACAGTTTCTCCATAGGTCTCAAATTATCCCTACCCCACAAAGGCTGCAGGAGAGAGTGCACAAAGTGCTGTAATTGTAATTTATCAAATGGCATATTCCCCCATTTTTGTGTTAATTCAGAAAATTTGCACGGTCTGTTTCCTACCATTATGCCTTTTAACTGTATCATCACATTTTTTGCTCATCTAACGAAGTATGAATAGTCCTCTTTCCCTGATTTAAAATAATTTGTGTCTATTAATTTAATCAAAGGTGCATTATAATCCCAGTTAAAACATTTACATAAACTATCCCAAATCCTTAACGTGTGCCTAGTCTCGTGTTATTAGCCAAATCTCGATGTGCTTGTGGCACCCAAACCATCTTTCCCAAATCGACCCTGCTTTGTGTGCACTCAATTTACACTCAACTCATACCCTTCTTATTATGCATCCAATCTGCTATTTGTGCTTTAGAAATTGCCTGGTAGTATTTTTTAAAATCGGGACCTTTTTACCTTTGTTAGTACTGCATAGGCAATTCTAGGGCATTTTTCTACCCATATATATGCGCCCATATATGTACCCATATATATTTTGCTCTTAACTTCCTGAAATAGGCCTGGGGAAGGGTGTTTGGGACCATCTGGAATATATACAGTATCTCACAAAAGTGATTACACGCTTACATTTTTGTAAATATTGTATTATATCTTTTCATGTGACAACACTGAAGAAATGACACTTTGCTACAATGTAAAGTAGTGAGTGTACAGCTTGTATAACAGTGTAAATTTGCTGTCCCCTCAAAATAACTCACACAGCCATTAATGTCTAAACCGCTGACAACAAAAGCGAGTACACCCCTAAGTTAAAATGTCCAAATTGGGCCCAATTAGTCATTTTCCCTCCCCAGTGTCATTTATCTCATTAGTGTTACAAGGTCTCAGGTGTGAATGGGGAACAGGTGTGTTAAATTTGGTGTTATCGCTCTCACTCTCTTATACTGGTCACTGGAAGTTCAACATGGCACCTCTTGGCAAAGAACTTTTTGAGGATCTGAAAAAAAGAATTGTTGCTCTACATAAAGATGACCTAGGCTTTAAGAAGATTACCAAAACCCTGAAACTGAGCTGCAGCACGGTGGCCAAGACCATACATCGGTTTAACAGGACAGGTTCCACTCAGAACAGGCCTCCCTATGGTCGACCAAAGATGTTGAGTGCACATGTTCAGCATCATATCAAGAGGTTGCGTTTGGGAAATAGACGTATGAGTGCTGCAGGGGTGGGGGGTCAGCCTGTCAGTGCTCAGACCATACACCGCACACTGCATCAAATTGGTCTGCATGGTTGTCGTTGAAGGGGAATGACAGGACCTCTTTCTAGTTGCTGGCAACCATTTTCTAGCTTGACCTGTGTAACACCATTTTCTTTCTTACAACTGTGACTTGTAATGACTTGTTTCAGTGTTAAGGTTACTTTAAGTCTTTAGTTAAACATGAACAATGACCTAAGTAAATCACCCGATATGTTCTGACACTTCAAGATAAAGATACATCCCCACTTCCTTTGTACCTAACACATTCTGCTTCCTTTTATTCTAAGTTGAGCTATAGGGTCTAGACAAGGCGTATTTTGCAATTTCTAACGAACATTCTGTATTAACCCATTGTTCAACTTTTGTGAGAACTTGACTCTTCCTGAGAGTATCCACTCCCCCTCCCAACTGTATTTCCTGTTCAAATACTGTGTATAATAGTTACCCCGCTTTGCAAATAAAGTTAAGAAGGTTTTAGACTGAGCAGTGGTTGCACGTGTCTTCTTTAACAGGATAAAACATTCTCCAGAGCTCTGCTTTATTTTGCATAGAACAGACTAGATTTAGCCAATAAGTCAGGGACTTATGATATACATATACATTTAAGGTATCTAGGGTGAATATAAAGAGAAATCACCAACAATATTGGGGGCTACGTCTGGGATCAGAGAGAGAGCGGCCATCACGGGTCCAAGGATTCACCGGTCTGGGTAAGGAGATATTTTATTTTATCTGTTTGCCTGTCCGGTGGGACTTGGGCGTTTGGCCCTGGTTCCGTTCTTTGAGCCATAGACACCAAACGCTCAGGGAGCGTGTTGGATAATAGAGCAGCTCTGGGAGACGCTCTGGATCTTTACATATATATATATATAGAAGCTTCAGGGAAGCTTGAATACTAATATATATATAAAGAGGCTTCAGGGAAGCCAGAATATTTTTCAGGGAAAGATATTATATGTTAGGTTGTTGAACCTGAATACGTTCCGGGAACGTATCGAGACAGTGTCTCTGGGAGACACAGGATTTGTCATTTATAAGGAAAGACAATATCCGGGGCTTCTGGGAAGCCCAGGGGATTTTTTCTCAGGAAGAATCCCATTCCTCTGGGAGGGACAAATAAAACGTCTCTGGGAGGCGTTGAAGCTGTCTTCAACGACGACAGTATTTTTTTCTTTGGGTTTCAGGGAAGCCCAGGGGGTTTTAGGAAAACCCCGTTCCTTTAGTGAATAATAAATAGATGTCAGTCTGTTCTGTGTAGAAAAAAGAAACTACCCCTTTTCTTGCTAACATCTTTCTATCGCATAGAACTGTAATATTTAGAGTATAAGATAATTTGTTTGTGTGACCTAACAAAAGCTTATTTAGTAAGTAGATAAGTTCGTTCATCACGTGATTGTTTTGTTATTTCATTTTGTTAT
Source organism: Pelophylax lessonae (assembly GCF_965119305.1). Taxonomy (NCBI): domain Eukaryota; kingdom Metazoa; phylum Chordata; class Amphibia; order Anura; family Ranidae; genus Pelophylax; species Pelophylax lessonae. The sequence continues at coordinate 89,627,593 of NC_138774.1, forward strand.
GCCATTTGAAAATATTGTCATATTTTATTGGAGTATTATATTGCTGGTTTGACATATATGGAAACTGTGTCTATAATTATATAGGACTTGTAAAAATTGCGCCTGCTGACTGTTAATATAACACTGATAACGACAGTTTCATTATTACTGTAAAAATTGACTGACCGATCGTGGGTTATCAGACAAATCAAGATAAATGTTTATTATGTGTATTGTTTGTTTGTCTATAATGGTGGGAAAGCCTTCTTGATAGCCACTATACCTGGGAGTATAAGGTGTAATATACATACACCAAATGGTTTTTCAGGAGGGTTTTTTAACCATAAAGAGGGTCTAAGGACCCAGATACATTTAAGTGATTTTGTGAATGTGTAAATCTTAGAGACATGTTTTGTTTATGGTTTTGTGAAATTATACTGAAGGTTTAGGTCTGATGCTGGCCATGCATGATACAATTTTCTTACAATTTTCAGTGCAGTTTTCTTGAAATTTACCTTCAGCTATGTAGTACAAACGTCTGCCTAATTGAATACAAATGAATGTGTTTAATTTTGACCTCTTATGTGGTTTGTGGTGGATCTAACAGAAAATTGTACGATAAAGAGTTGTCCGGACATGTATGGCCAGCCTTAGAGATATTAGGATACAAGTAAATCTTTTAGTAAATGTTTAGTTGAGTTGATAAAAGTACATGGAAAAAGTGGGGAGAATTGGTTTATTTATGCCCCGTATTAGTACAATAGAATAGGAAAAAAACTACGTAGAGATATTAGAAGTGAAAGTGAAAGTCTTTAAACACGCAGATATAGACCACAGCGATTGCCTATAGACAGAAGACGGTTGAGACTTTAAAGGTTTTGGGCTGCAGTTAAATGTCAATGCTGAGTAGCACAGTCTTAGAATTCAAACATTTGTCCTTAATTTAAAGTCACAGTACATGTTAATTGTAAAACAGCAAGTTTCTGATTGGGCTACTAAAACTTTGTAAGGTTTTCAAAAAAGCCATAACAGAGAGCGATGTGGCTGGCTCTTTTGATCTGTCTAAAGAAAAGCAGCCTGTCAGGGCGCATTTCCAAGGACCTTATCAGAAGAGGCAAATCAAAGAGTAGGACATTTTCAACATAGGTCCCCCTATAATAATAATATTACCTTACAAATACCCCTGACCACACCTGCACCCCACGGTTTCATTCTCCAAGGCAGGTGTAGTTTTCTTCGTAATGTCAGACAAGCAAAAAATGTTTATGTGTCAGATACATTTAAAACTACTACATTTCCTTACACGAGGGGAAAAGAGGGGGGGTCACTTCTTCAAATGAACGGTCTCAGCATTCCCATACATATGCAATTATTTTTATAGAATTTTTTAGAAGTTTTGCCATTTATACATTTGTGCCCATCTTGTATGAGCGTAGTAATAATGAATAAAAACACTATTTTACTAGGAAAAAAATATAAATTGCCGTTGTCGGCAGGATATTTTGAAGTTATTTTTTTATAGAATTATAGATAATGAAAAATTATATTTTGCAAATGTTCCCCTATGTGAAGGGGAGCCTTCCTGCAAAATTTTGAAAATTGGCTATTTGCCAAGAAAGCGTTCAAGTGTCATATCTTTATTCCTGTCATAGCTATGGAATTTATTTTTGGACAGAAAGAGTTACCGCAATTAGTGTGACCATTGGACCCTGTTGGCACAGAGCCAAAAGTTTCAAATCAGATTAACTTTTTATCTGATTATAGTTCTTGAATGATATTTTATGGGTATCCTCTATTACAAGAGGAGAACCTCTGGCCAAATTTTTGTTAGAATGGCACGGAAAAAAAAAAAAAAAAAAAAAAAAGTTTTTTTTTGGGAAAATTGGCACTAAGCCAAAAAGTTTTTTAGTTCTTTATCTGATCATAGCATGCAAGTGGTATCTGATATGCCATCTCTACTGACAACCATACCATCCGATGCTACCCACTGTACAGTGATTGGTTTAAGTAGTGTGTTTTTTTTCAAGTGTCCTATTGGACGAGGAGACACAGCCATCTTTGTTTCTTATTTTTTCAGTCCAGGTAACTTACCTGGTGTAGAAATGCCTTAGGGCCAAGCAGACAATTCAATTGTCCACTCTATAGTTCTCCAGACCATGCAAGAGGGGATGGACACCTGTTCATGGGTCAGTCCCGCTACAATATGTGGATAACATATGTAGTCACTCTGTGGAGGCCAGTCAGAGCGAGTGAGTTTATTGAAGAAATGTACATGTATGTGGACACATAGTGTCACAGGAAATTATGACAATGGTGTCAGGAAAGTGTTGTTTACCTTGGTTTTGTTCTCGCAGAGGGAGAAAGGAGAGTCACATAAGAGCTGAAGCTCTAGTGGGTCTTGCCAGCCCACAGTGGGTCTTGCCCGCCCACAGGATCATTGCTTGTTATGGATCCGGACTGCTCCTATCTATAATAACATTTTGAGACAAACCACAGGTCCAGAAATGTCACAAGTAATGTTGAATGCGTTTATATATCTGAAAAATGCTATGGTTGTAGCGCCTGCACTGGGCCTCCCAAATCATGGAAAAATGTTTTGTGTTTATGCAAGGGACAATTGTAAGACCGTGACAGGTGTACTTGCCCAGGAGTATGGTGGTAAACTTTGCCCTATAGTTTTTATCCAAAGATGGTCGCAGTCCAGGCCTAAGGCATGCCTGAAGTGACTCCGAACATAGTACATAGCATCTTGTGAGATGGTAATAGGGATGGCCACATCATTTACCCTAGGTAGGCCCCAGTTTTAAATGGGCTACTGGTATTAAAGGTTGTGTTACACCACAACATGATATATAGGCAGCCATGGAGGGAGCAGAGGATGTTTTTGTAGTTAATTTCCTGCTCCAGGACAAAAGATCACACATTGTTGAAGCTACAAATACATACTACAGAACAGGTTTTAAGGACTTGGGTGATGTTTTAGAAAAAGTTGGGAATCGCCTTTTTCTAAAAGAGGGGAGCTCTTGTGTGTATCCCCGCAGCTAGCACCCCACTGTTTATTGCCTAGTATTATGGAATAGGACACAGGGGGTGGGAAAGAACATATGAGGTATTTCTGACAGTTTAGTGCAAGCATATGTTGCTAGGGGCATCACCTGTATTAGGAGCAAACAATCCAAACATATAAGGCCACACATGAGCATCTCCAATACCCATCAAACCCATTCACACATCTACAAATAGATTTCACATATAGGCCCAAAGCAGGGAAGAAATAAGAGTTCTTTTTAGTCAAATAGTGGACGTGTTTCGCAGATGAGTGGAAGCTTTTAGGACCACAAAAAGGGAGACGCCCACACGGTGGCATGCATCAGGAGATTATTCCTGGATGGGGGTGCCTGCCTTGAATTAGGTTTAATTATGCTCCAATTTTCATATCAAAAATATGCCAGGAACTAGTTAAAAAATCTTGAAAATAGATTATTATCCGCAGAGTTCAGGTATAATGGAAAGAATGAATAGCACAAATAAAGAGTAATTGAAACTTAAGAATCAAGTGGAACTGAACGAAAAGTTGCTCGCACCTTTTCTTTTCTTTTTACAGGAAAATACCCATTCCTTCAGAGAAGGAGACGTAGTGGTGATGAAGCTGCTGCCCAAAGGAAAGAAACAAAAGGATTTCGCCAGAGACCACTGTGGTAGCAGTTACCAGGACCGCTGTTTTGACCGAACACAGCCCTACTTGGATCCATGCCACTAGAGTGAAGTTGGTGCAGACAGGACCTGAGCCAGAGGATCCAGAAGCAAGCAAGAAGGTACTAACGGGGGCAGACCGCCCTGACCTTGAACTGGAGGATGCAGAAGCAAGAGAGGTACTAACGGGGGCAGATTGCCCTGACCTTGAACAGGAGAGTCAAGAAAAGGGGGTACTGACAGGGGCAGACCGCCCAGACCCTGTAGAAAATGACTTTTCCAGTTGCACCGGACTCAGCCAAACTATGGCTGCTGATAATCCTGATTCCATTTTCAGTATTTTCCCTTGTATGGACTGTTACTAGCTGCATCTATCACCCTGAAAATTTGGGTGTCATGAGAAGTATATGTGGACCATATCCTGCACATGAGACACATAATAGAACAAAGAGAGAATTAAATATTGAGCATGATGTAGATGAGAATCCACCCACTTTTCATAGTGAAATGTTACTAACAAAATTTAAATATGCTTATGCTAAGAAGTCAGGTTTTGAGAAATGTTGGATATGTAGCAAACTCCATCCTGAAACAGCCCGCATCCCTCTTATTGCTGTCCCTTTGAATATTACACAGTTCCTTAATGAGACCTCCGCTACTTTAACCAATGTATCAAGTAATAATAATATCACCTTCCCAGTAGATGGTAGAAGCCATTTCCCAGACTGGTGTTTTAGCCTAGGAAATAACACACGTGTTACATAGTTACATAGTAGGTGAGGTTGAATAAAGACAATAGTCCATCCAGTTCAACCTGTGTAGGTGTGTGTGTTAACTCTTCCATATGCAAAAAGTCAATTTCTAATATTACTTCCTGCCAAGTCCCATTGAAAAAATCATGTTCTCTGTTTGATATATCAAGTCCTAGTTTAAATAAGACCATAATGAGTAATTACCAGAATTTCTCTAGAGACATACAAAGAGTACTGGACCACCTTGTGACCGCAGTACAGAATAGACGCCTACAAGAATATATTTCCCAAAGACCCTTTTCACTGGGAAAGAGTATATATGTATGTTGTGGGAAGGAATGTTACCCCTGGGTCCCCCTTCATGTCTCAGGGTGGTGTTATTTAGCTTCAGTGGTCCCAATTATGGGAGTTGTGGATAATGACAACAATGGGCACATGCTTGAAGCAAGTGCACATCCAAGATACCCCTTGAGACATAGAATCAAAAGAGATCTGTTTAGCACAGGAGACCTCGCGTGGGCGTGGCTCCCTTCCTGGACTGGATGGTCAATCGATATGATGAAAAAATTTAATAATTATTCTGGAATCATTGATGAGGTAATGGAAAAGAATTCAGATGATATTAAATTGCTAAATCTTGAACAAAGGGCCATTAGGAAGAAGTTAGAATTACATGATCTAGCTATAGAAAGTATGAGTGCTGCATTGACTGGCCTCTGTGAGCAGAGCATACTGAGGACTATGAATGTTGCACTTGGATATACAATACCACTTTGGAAGTGCCAAATTATTATGACATAATTGCCCAACACAGAAAGGAGGTCAATAAGTTGCAAGAAGAGGCCCGTAACATTGCTAAAAGCTGGGATCCCTTTGTAGGTATGGGGGGTTTTGGTTTTGGAGGAAAGTTTTCCTGGTTAAAAGACATTGCTATGATGATTGTGATGATTTTACTTTTTTTATTATTTTTATATGCATGTTTTAAGCTTATTGTGTGTTTAATCGCTAAAACCACAAAGAACCCAGACTCAGCTAGCAGAGGGGGATCTTATGTAAGTTTGTACTTTAACAGAGATGCTGAAAATGTTGACACATTTCTAACAGCTAGACAAGGTGTGCTGATCCAACAAACCCAAACCCCTTTCGATTACCAGGAATATGTAAAGTTTTATAAAGCTAAGAAAGCTAAGTCTACCGTTTAGGTGGGCAGGTTTAGGTCCTTATTTGATTATACTAAGGAAACAAAGGACATTGTCGCCTAACCTGCTATTCCTTTCCAGAGAGGCCTGGTGTCCTCTGATGACACCGTATAAATGATAAGGAGAAAAATCATGCATATGAAATTATGATTTTTTAGAGGGGATTGAAGGGGAATGACAGGACCTCTTTCTAGTTGCTGGCAACCATTTTCTAGCTTGACCTGTGTAACACCATTTTCTTTCTTACAACTGTGACTTGTAATGACTTGTTTCAGTTAAGGTTACTTTAAGTCTTTAGTTAAACATGAACAATGACCTAAGTAAATACTTATGTTCTGACACTTCAAGATAAAGATACATCCCCACTTCCTTTGTACCTAACACATTCTGCTTCCTTTTATTCTAAGTTGAGCTATAGGGTCTAGACAAGGCGTATTTTGCAATTTCTAACGAACATTCTGTATTAACCCATTGTTCAACTTTTGTGAGAACTTGACTCTTCCTGAGAGTATCCACTCCCCCTCCCAACTGTATTTCCTGTTCAAATACTGTGTATAATAGTTACCCCGCTTTGCAAATAAAGTTAAGAATGTTTTAGACTGAGCAGTGGTTGCACGTGTCTTCTTTAACAGGATAAAACATTCTCCAGAGCTCTGCTTTATTTTGCATAGAACAGACTAGATTTAGCCAATAAGTCAGGGACTTATGATATACATATACATTTAAGGTATCTTGTGGGGTGAATATAAAGAGAAATCACCAACAGTCGTCCCAGAAGGCAGCTTCTTCTAAAGATGATGCACAAGAAAACCTGCAAACAGTTTGCTGAAGACAAGCAGACTATTGACATGGATTTCTGGAACCATGTCCTGTGGTCTGATGAGACCAAGATAAATGTATTTAGTTCAAATGGTGTCAAGCGTGTGTAGCGGCAACTAGGTGAGGAGTACAAAGACAAGTGTGTCTTGCCTACAGTCAAGCATGGTACTGTGATATACTAAAGCAGAGCATAATCCCCTCCCTTCAGAGACTGGGCCGCAGGGCAGTATTCCAACATAATGACCCCAAATACACTTGCAAGACGACCACTGCCTTGCTAAAGAAGCTGAGGGTAAAGGTGATGGACTGGCCAAGCATGTCTCCAGACCTAAACCCTATTGAGCATCTGTGGGGCATCCTCAAACAGAAGGTGGAGGAGCGCAAGATCTCTAACATCCACCAGATCACTGATGGGGTCATGGAGGAGTGGAAAAGGACTCTAGTGGCAACCTGTGAAGCTCTGGTGAACTCCATGCCCAAGAGGGTTAAGACAGTGCCAGAAAATAATGGTGTCCACACAAAATATTGACACTTTGGGCTCAATTTGGACATTTTACCTTAGGGGTGAATTCACTTTTGTTGCCAGCAGTTTAGACATTAATGGCTGTGTGTTGAGTTATTTTGAGGGGACAGCAAATTGACACTGTTATACAAGCTTTATACTCACTACTTTACATTGTAGCAAAGTGTAATTTCTTCAGTATTGTCACATGAAAAGATGTAATAAAATATTTACAAACATGTGAGGGGTGTACTCACTTTTGTGAGATATGGTATATAAGCTTAGGGAGAATGTTCATTTTTACCACATTTAATCTGTCCAATGATGAACGTGGTCTATGTTTTAGGGAGCTCAGCTGATCCTTCACCTTATTCAACATTGGTCTTAGTGATGTGCATGGACAAAGAATTTCAATCGGTTCTGCAATTCGTGTAAGTAAAAAAAAAATGTCTGCTTGGGCAATTTGGACCAAAGGCATTTGTTTCACTTCGGGGCTTCGGTGCTTTGGGACTATCGTTCTATTGAAAAATAAACATTTGTGTGTTTTTTTCTTAAACAGCAATGTTTTACATTGCATAGAGGACCACAGCAGCACCCAGACCACTTAATCTTAACCACCTAGGCGGTAATCCTGAGCGTGACTCGCGGTGGATTTTTCATTGCAGGAGCGGTAACCCCGAGTCACGCTCGGGGTGGATGTGCAGAGAGCGCAGCGGTGTTCTCTTACCTTGTCCTGGCGATCCAGCGATGATCTCTCATTGCTGAGATCGCCAGCCGAGAGTCCCGCCGCTCCTCCGTCCTCCGTCGGTCTGATCACTTCCTAGTTCCGTTCCCTGCAGCAGCAATTTTGCATGGGAGCGGAACTAGGGAGGGAAATTAAAAAAAAAAAAAACGTTGCACAAAAAACATTTTATATTATATATATATATATATATATATATATATATATATGTATATGCATATATATATACCGATATATATATATATATATATATATATATATATATATATATATATATATATATATATATATATGCATATATATATATATATATATATATGCATATATATATGTGTATATATATATATATATATATATATGCACACACACACACATATATATATATAAAATTATATTATTGATTCAATTATAATTCATGTGTTATATATTTTATATATATATATATATGTGTGTATATATATATATATATATATATATATATATGTGTGTGTATATATATATATATATATATATATATATATATATATGTATATATACACACACACACACACACATATATCTATATATAATATATAATGCATGAATTATAATCTAATCAATAATATAATTATATTATGTATATTATATATTAAATAATAAAATAATATTATTGATTCGATTATAATTCATGCATTTGTGTTTCAAATTTATCACATCTGGGATGTCTACTAGACTCTTGTTTTGGTCAGGTTTAAGTCAGTAATTACTAAGAATTGTAGGCCTATAATACATAAAGCCAAATTTCCATGAAAACAATTGTACCGCTTTTGGTATGTAATTCCTGACATAATCATACCGCCAGGGAGGTTAAATTAGTGGTCTGGGTTTAGTTATTAGTAGTGTTAGTTTTGTATATATACAATTTACAAAGTGAATGATATTTATTATTTTCAATGCACAGATAGTGCAGCCAATCAGGGAGCACTACCAACATGCAACACTCTGAACATTATATAATCCCACCCCTGTGACACCATCTTTTTGGAGAGTTTAGGAGCAGAGAGAGAGAGACTGAGCAGAGAGAGAGAGAGAGAGAGGCCGAGTAGAGTGTGAGAGCAGAGAGAAAGCAATTTGTGTGTGAACAAGCAAGTGAGAGTGTGTGAGAGAGAGCAAGTGATGTCTGGTAGGGAGAGCAGTGTAGGGTCCCCCAGGGAGAGTTGTGGCGGCGGTGGTGGTAGTGGGGTAGTTGTGGCTGGTAGGGGGAGAAATATAGGGTTCCCCAGGGAGAGTTGTGGTGGTGGTAGTGGGGTAGTTGTGGGAAATTTGCCCAGGGATGGTGGTGGGAGGGAACGATGGTGTTCTAGGGGCTGAGAGGGTGGAGCGAGGGAAGCTAAGCATTCTAGGGGCAGGTAGGGTGGTGTGAGGGAAGCTAAGTGCTAGGGGCAGGGAGGGTGGTGGGAGGGTTTGTGTTATGATATTTGTATTTAAATTAAACCACAGAAAAAAAAAAGAAAATACAAAATTACCATGCAGCAGAGAACAAAAGTAATCACTGCAGTAAAGTCACAGTGCAGCAGAGAGACACCCTGGCAATTACGCTGGCTTGCACAGCCACACACTCTCTCACCCCCCTCTTCAAAAAAGAAAAACATAGGCAGAAGAAAAAAATTGGCAAATCTCACTCTCTCTCTTCCCCTTATCTCTCTCTCTCTCTCTCTCTCTCTTTCTCCCTGGAACCCATATGGAAGAAAAATGTATTTCCAATATATTTAGGAAAAAAATATTTTGAAATATATTGAATATGGCCAAAATTGTAGCATTTCAAATATATTTCCAATATATTTGGGAAAAATCAAAAATGTTTTTTTAAAATATATTTTTAATATATTTTTCGTCCATGTGGGAACACACACTTAAAAGCAATGTGGCTCCCCAAGTCTGCAACAAGTAAAGTAAATGGAATGTTGTTCTCTCAGTCTCTTTGTGATATCAAAGCTAGTCTGTTGTGTGGGCACATGAATGCAAGCCAACACCCTGACAGCCTGATTTATTACTATCCCACCTCAATGACTCTGTGTGCCTTCATTGGCCAAGTGTCTGTGACAAAATCACCATTAATTGGCTGTCCTCTAACATCAATCACAAAAATTCCACAAAAAAATAAAAAAAAGTCTTGGCTGAAGTGGTTCTTTAACCACTTGCTACCCGCCCGCTGTCAGATGACAGCGGAGCGGGGAAGCTATTGTTCTGGGACGCCGTCATATGATTGCTAGGACATGGCGCCACCCCGATCTCGGGAAAGAGTCAATGACATGACTTTGTCCAATCACAGCCGGTCACATGTAAATGAGGAAGTGCCGTTATTCGGCTCTCCTCGCCTCACACTGTTAGAGTGTGAGGCGAGGAGAGCCGATCAGCGGCTCCTCCTCATAGGGGAGACAAGTACAAGTACAAGTAATCATGGTAATCAGTGCCCTGATTACACAAAATGTAAATAAAGTGCCAATTACTGCCCACCATCAGTGCCCACAGTGCCCCCCATCAGTGCCCACAATCAGTGCCCATAGTGCTGCCAGTCAGTGCCCTACAGTGCCTGCTTATCTAGGCACTGACTGGCAGCACTATGGGCACTGATTGTGGGCACAGATGGTGCTGCCCATCAGTGTCCTTCAGTGCCGCCCATCAGTGCTCATCAGTGCCATCCGTCAGTGACCAGCAGTGCCACCTGTCAGTGTCCATCAGTGCTGCCTGTCAGTGCCCATCAGTGCCACCCATCAGTGCCACCTCTCAGTGCCCATCAGTGCCACCTCTCAGTGCCCATCAGTGCTCATCAGTGCCACCTATCAGTGCTCATCTGTGCCGCCTATCAGTTCCACCAATCAGTGCCCATTAGTGCGGCATATTAGTACCTCCTCATCAGTGCCACCTCATCAGTGCCCATAAGTGTCACCTCATCAGTACCCATCAGTGCAGCCTCATCAGCGCACATCAGTGAGGGAGAAAAATTATTTATTTTCAAAATTTACTCACAGAAAATAAGAAAAACGTTTTTTTTTTTTCAAAATTTTCTGTCTTTTTTTCCTTTTTTTTTTTGTAAGAAATAAAAAACCCAGAGGTGATTAAATACCACCAAAAGAAAGCTCTATTTTTGTGAAAATAAATTATAAAAAACATATGGGTACAGTGTAGCATGTAGCATGAATTGTCATTCAAAGTGTGACAGCGCTGAAAGCTGAAAATTGGCCTGAGCAGGAAGGGGGTGAAAAATGCCCTGTAGGCAAGTGGTTAATATTCACTGGTAAGTCATGTCCTGAAATTTTGTTTCATTAACAATGTGGTCTACGGGGTAAACCGTGACATTTGGTACATATTTTTTACTGTTTTTACAAAGTTACAGAAACAAGCAGATAAACAGTTTTCTGGCGACTGTGAAGCAACAAAAGTGTCCTTAAAGGGGCAGACAGCTGTTAACAAATGGAGGTGAGAACTAGATCTTCCTATAGCACTCATATAAGAGAAAAAAATCATGAAATACCAAAACAAAAATTTATAATTTATTGCCTTACATTCTTCATAAATAGTTGCAAAAATGTATGTTTTGCACTGAGATTTTAATAACAATTACTATATATATATATATATGTATACATATATATATATATATATATATATATATATATATATATATATATATATAAATATATATATATATATATGTCTATTTTGGAAAATATTATTTTTATTCATTTTTATATACAATATAATTGTGCTTTTCTTTATAGCTAATGAATGTGTTTGTTTTGTATGACATAGCTTAAAAAAAAGACAAATATTTTTAACAGAATACATTAAAACATTCATTTATGATCAGTGTTATATTTTCAACAAAAGTGGAATTTCTATAAAGAGGCACTGTAACTGTGCTCATTCAAGTGAGTAGCAGCCTACTTACATTCATCTAAGGTACAGGTACACTACATTCTGTGTTCTTCAGCTTTAGTAAATTTCCCCCTGTATGTTCATGTTGGCAGGAAAATGTCAATAATGATAATACAGTGGGTACGGAAAGTATTCAGACCCCCTTAAATTATTCACTCTTTGTTATATTGCAGCCATTTGCTAAAATCATTAAAGTTCATTCTTCTTCCTCATGAATGTACACATAACACCCCATACTGACAGAAAAACACAGAATTGTTGACATTGTTGCAGATTTATTAAAAAAGAAAAACTGAAATATCACATGGTCCTAAGTATTCAGACCCTTTGCTGTGACACTCATATATTTAACTCAGGTGCTTTCCATTTCTTCTGATCATCCTTGAGATGGTTCTACACCTTCATTTGAGTCCAGCTGTGTTTGATTATACTGATTGGACTTGATTAGGAAAGCCACACACCTGTCTATATAAGACCTTCCAGATCACAAGGCATGTCAGAGCAAATGAGAATCATGAGGTCAAAGGAACTGCCTGAAGAGCTCAGAGACAGAATTGTGGCAAGGCACAGATCTGGCCAAGGTTACAAAAAGATTTCTGCTGCACTTAACCACTTTACCACCGGAGGATTTTCCTGCTAAAAGACCAGGGTTTTTTTGCGATTTTTTACTGCGTGACTTTAACGGACAATTGCGCGGTCGTGCGACACTGTATCTAAACGAATTTCACGTCTTTTTTTTCCCACAAACAGAGCTTTCTTTTGGTGGTATTTGATCACCTGTGCGATTTTTTGATCACGTGCTATAAACAAAAAAAGAGCGTAATTTTTGCAAAAATAACAATATTTTTCACTTTTTTTTATATGAAATTCCCCCCCAAAAAAATTAAAAATCAAAATTTTTTAACATTTTTGGCCAATTTGTTTTACGCTACCTATGTTTGGTAAAAAAAAAATCGCAAAAAGCGTATTTTGATTGGTTTGCGCAAAAGTTATCGCGTTTTCTAACAAAGGGAAAGATTTTTGTCATTTTTTGTGTTTTTTTTTTTTAAGAGTAATGGCGGCGATCTGCGATTTTTTTTGCGGTACTGCGACATTGCGGTGGACAGATCGGACCCTTGACTGACATTTTTGACACTTTTGGGGGTACCAGTGACATTACTGCAGTAATCAGTGCTATATATATGCACTGTTACTGCAAAAATGACACTGGCAGGGAAGGGGTTAACTGTATTGGACAGGGAGGGGTTAAGTGTGTCCTAGGGGCGTGCTTCTAACTGTAGTGGTACATTGCTATTGGTGTAAAAACAAAGATCAACGGTTCTACATAGTAGAACAGTCTGATCTTCATTTTTACACAGGGAGAACTGACAGGCGGCTTGTTTACATAAGCCGCTCTGTCTTTCTCCTGCTGTACCGGCGATCGTAGTGTGACCGGCGGACATCGGGTCCGCCATTCACATTCCCGCACTCCTCCGCTATTGGCTCTAGAAGGAGTGTCAGGCGAGCGACGTAGACCTACGTCACTCTGCCTGGCCGGGGCCGACTGCCGCAGTAAATATACTGTGCGCAGTCGGCAAGTGGTTAAGGTTCCTAAGAGCACAGTGGCCTCCATAATCCTCAAATGGAAGACGTTTGGGACGACCAGAACCCTTCCTAGAGCTGGCCGTCCGGCCAAACTGAGCTATCGGGGGAGAAGAGCCTTGGTGAGAGAGGTAAAGAAGAACCCAAAGATCACTGTGGCTGAGCTCCAGAGATGCAGTCAGGAGATGGGAGAAAGTTGTAGAAAGTCAACCATCACTGCAGCCCTCCACCAGTCGGGGCTTTATGGCAGAGTGGCCCGACGGAAGCCTCTCCTCAGTGTAAGACACATGAAAGCCCGCATGGAGTTTGCTAAAAAACACCTGAAGGACTCCAAGATGGTGAGAAATAAGATTCTCTGGACTGATGAGACCAAAATAGAACTTTTTGGCCTTAATTCTAAGCGGTATGTGTGGAGAAAACCAGGCACTGCTCATCACCTGTCCAATACAGTCCCAACAGTGAAGCATGGTGGTGGCAGCATCATGCTGTGGGGGTGTTTTTCAGCTGCAGGGACAGGACGACTGGTTGCAATCGAGGGAAAGATGAATGCGGCCAAGTACAGGGATATCCTGGACAAAAACCTTTTCCAGAGTGCTCTGGACCTCAGACTGGGCCGAAGGTTTACCTTCCAACAAGACAATGACCCTAAGCACACAGCTAAAATAACGAAGGAGTGGCTTCACAACAACTCCGTGACTGTTCTTGAATAGCCCAGCCAGAGCCCTGACTTAAACCCAATTGAGCATCTCTGGAGAGACCTAAAAATGGCTGTCCACCAACGTTTACCATCCAACCTGACAGAACTGGAGAGGATCTGCAAGGAGGAATGGCAGAGGATCCCCAAATCCAGGTGTGAAAGACTTGTTGCATCTTTCCCAAAAAGACTCCTGGCTGTATTAGATCAAAAGAGGGCTTCTACTAAATACTGAGCAAAGGGTCTGAATACTTAGGACCATGTGATATTTCAGTTTTTCTTTTTTAATAAATCTGCAACAATGTCAACAATTCTGTGTTTTTCTGTCAGTATGGGGTGCTATGTGTACATTCATGAGGAAGAAGAATGAACTTAAATGATTTTAGCAAATGGCTGCAATATAACAAAGAGTGAAAAATTTAAGGGGGTCTGAATACTTTCCGTACCCACTGTATATTTATAAAATGTTTTTCATTGGTCAGTGAATCAATCAGATGGCCGGAGGACGCGAACCAGGAAGCAGGACGGTCGGACATGCCGGCTGTCCTTTAGCTGAGTAGGTGGCACTGCGGGGGCTTCGTTTTAAGGTAAGTATTTCATAATAAGCTAATATGCGATGCATATGCGATTGTCTTGCAGGTTTTTTTTTTTTTATTTTTTTTTTGGAGGAGTTTACTTCCTTTTTAATTGATCAAGCTAAAGCTAGAAGCTGATTGGTTACTATGCACAGCTACACCAGATTCTGTGTTCTCCAGTTTTAGTTATCCCCCCCCCCCCCCCAGCATATGTACAGTAAATATAACTGAACATGGAATCCTTAATACATTTCTCTGTAATTTGCAGATGGTCATAATATTTAATTATGGCTATTATCTGAATGATGTGTGGTTATAAAGCCTAACCCTGAATATTCACTGGAAGGACAGATCGTGAAGCTGAAACTTGAATACTTTAGCCACCTAATACGAACAGAGGACTCATTGGAAAAGACCCTGTTGCTGGGAAACATGGAAGAAAAAGGAGAAGAGGACGACAGAAAACAAGATGGATAGATAGCATCATCGAAACAATGAACATGAATTTAAGCAAGCTCTGGGAGGTAGTGGAGGACAGAAAAGCCTGGCGCGCTATGGTTCATGAGGTCGTGAAGAGTCGGACATGACTAAACGCTGAACAACAACAATAAAGCCTAAACATTTTTTGCCTCAATGCATTCCTTGCAATAAGGTAAAAAATGTTTGGGTAATAGTATCCCCTCTCACCACCCCCCTTACACTTACCTGAGCCCTCATTTGATCCAGTGCTGTGTCCATCTGCAGTGTCTCTCTTCCCCCACTTCCTGGTCTCACATGCATTGATGAGGCACCGGGAGCCATCAGTCAAAGCCACTGATGAGTAAATGAGGGGTGGGGCTGAGCCCCGGTGTCTGTGTCTATAGACGCAGGCAACAGGGCTCAGGAAGAAGCCTGCATGAGTGCCCCAATACGATGTGGCTTCCTATGGGGGCACTCACCACAGAGGAGGAGCCAGAAGGGGGACCTGAGAAGAGGAGTTTCGGGGACACTTTGTGCAATTCCATTGCTTGGAGCAGGTAAGTATAAACTCGTTTGTTATTTTTAATTTTGTTTAAATTTTGCATTTACAATCACATTAATGGCTATATATGTAAATGTAAACATGCACAACATTAATGTTTTCACGTTTCCCAATATACAGTATATTTCACACTTAGATGTGAAATATCACATTATGGAATCAATATGACTAGTTGTGAATTTTTTTTTTGTTGAAATAGTCTTTTCCAAGAAAGCTTTTTTTTACAAGTTGTTATCCACTGATTGTGGAGATGGGATCTTCATTTTGTCCCCATCCAAATGCCAAATGGGGAAAGTAGGACTGAACCCAGGTATTCTGTGTTCTCATTGATGGTCTTGATAGAGTACAGATCTGTAAGCAAGAAAAAAATAGGTTCTTTAATGGAAAATTAATGTTTGCACTTTGCCAAGCAGACTTATTTAAAGTGGTTGTAAACCTCAGACATGAAATATGAACAAAGCATATCCTTCTATAGGGTGTACTTGTCTCAGAAGAGCACTGAGTAATCTCTGTCTGCTGCCTCATTTCTCTGCTATCAGCAGGAGTAAATTCTGGCATGTTTTCCTGACACCAAGAGAAAAAAGGTGACAGGGGAGGGAGCTTCAGCTGATTGACAGCCCCAGCTCTGCCCTTCCAATCAGCTCTCAGATTTCTCCTCACTGAGCACTGCCATGTGTAATTTCAGCCTTCTGCCCCTACTTTCTGACAGCACAGACAAGCTTTATAAATTCTGCACTTTGAGCGGATGTAGAGAAGAGATGGCTGCAGATAAACAGATATGTGATGTGTGAGTTTTATTCTTACTTTTTAATAAAAGATTGAATGGTTTTATGGATTTACGCTATGTGGACTCATCTTTCCTCCTAATACATGATACATCCCTACCTGCTCCCATGAGAGTGTCTGTTTGATGGTGACCCTATTGAGTGGATTGCAGACCTGTATGCCGGGTATACTACACATATAACCAAGGCGCAGTAGCTGGTTTATAATCTGACCAGCCACTCCATCTGGTGGTGAGTTAGTTTGGGGTGATTGGTGGAAGCAGCACACAGGGTGTTTTTTGACACACACCTTTCATAGAAGATTTATCACACAGAAAATTATCTGCACTTTGCTGGACTTTCTTTGGGACTTTCAGGAATAATAATGAACGCATATCACTTATGTTTTTGTGGACTTTTTTAACCACTTGCCGACCTCTCACTGAGCTGGTACTGCGGCAAAGTGGCTCGTTCCCGTCCATCAACGTAGACCTACGTCGCTGGACTCCTCCCCTTGTGGGCGGCGCACGCGCGCCGGCGGAGGCTCGCTCCCACTGTATTCAGTCACAGCGGGAGTCGGGCCTGGGGAGGAGCGGCAGTGATCACCGCCGCTCTTCCCCGATCTTCGGGGAATCGAGTTTGGAGATCCGCCCGCTTGTGTAAACAAAGCGGGCGGATCTCCTAGGTGACAAACAGTGACAGATTGCAGGGTTCAGCATAGCTGAACCTGCGATCTGTCCCTGTGTCACTCAGTCACCTCCCCCCACACATTTCAGTAAGCAACAGGCATACATTAACCCCTCCCTCTCCAATAAAATTAACCTCTTCCCTGACAGTGTCATTTTTACAGTAGCAGTGCATATGTATAGCACTGATTACTGTAGTAATGTCACTGGTAACCCCAAAAGTGTCAAAAATTTCAGTCAAGGGTCCGATCTGTCTGCCACAATGTCGCAGTCTCGCAAAAAAAATCGCAGATCGCCGCCATTACTCGTTAAAAAAAAAAACACCAAAAATGACAGAAATCTTTCCCTTAGTTAGTAAACACAATAACTTTTGCGCAAACCAATCAAAATACGCTTATTGTGCTTTTTTTTTTACAAACATAGGTAGCAGAAAACAAATTGGCCAAAAATTTAAAAAAAAAAATTATTTTTACATTTTTTTTGGGGGGGAATTTCATATAAAAAAATGTGAAAAATATTGTTATTTTTTCAAAATTTAAGATCTTTTTTGTTTATAGCACAAAAAGTAAAAATCGCACAGGTGATCAAATACCACTAAAAGAAAGCTCTGTTTGTGGGAAAAAAAGGACGTAAATTTAGTTTGGGTATGGCATCGCATGACCACGCAATTGTCCGTTAAAGTCGCACAGTGCCGAATCGCAAAAAGTGGCCTGGACGTAAGACAGCAAAATCCTCCGGTGGTAAAGTGGTTAAACACTTATTTATTCCACTGGATTTTTGCCAGTGTATAAATCGTTGTTGCTTTTACATGTTTTTTTTATTTATGATATTTTGAAAATTATTTTATTACTTTGCACATATTTTTATATCATTTTTTTTATAGGTTATATTTGTCAATAGAATCATTGCACTTGCACTTTTGGGTGAAAGTTTTTAGGATACTATATTATTGTAAGGTATTTTTGCACTGATTTCCCATTTTTTTTTTTCAAACAGATACAACTTATGTAGGAGGATTTGTTTCATCTCCGTGTATCACCTGAAGCCAGTCACTTATTTATATGAAAAGTGGTTTACAACCACTAAAAATATTGTTCCATCAACTGTTATGTGAGCTCTATAAAGGGACTCCTAACCATAAAAGAACTACACTCACCAGCCACTTTATTAGCTACACATTGCAAGTACCGGTTAGTCCTATTTTTGCCTTCAAACTGCCCTAATTATAGCACTGATTACTGTAGTAATGTCACTGGTACCCCCAAAAGTGTCAAAAATGTCAAAAATGTCAGTCAGGGGTCCGATCTGTCCGCCGCAATGTCGCAGTCCCGCAAAAAAAATCGCAGATCGCCGTCATTACTATTTAAAAATAAAAAACAATAAAAATGACATAAATCTTTCCCGTAGTTAGTAAACGCAATAACTTTTGCGCAAACCAATCAAAATACGCTTATTGCGATTTTTTTTACCAAAAATATGTAACAGAAAACAAATTGGCCTAAAATGTTAAAAAATTGTGATTTTTACTTTTTTTTTTTGAGAATTTCATATAAAAAAATTTGAAAAATATTGGTATTTTTCGCAAAAAGTAAAAATCGCACAGGTGATCAAATACCACCAAAAGAAAGCTCTGTTTATGGGAAAAAAAGGACGTTACTTTCATTTGGGTACAGCGTCGCACGACCGTACAATTGTCCGTTAAAATCATGCAGTGCCGAATCGCAAAATAGGCCCTGGTTTATAAACAGCCAAATCCTCCAGGGCTTAAGTGGTTAAATAATGCTCAATTGGTACTAAGGGGCCAAAAGTGTGCCATGAGAAAATACCTTACATCATTACACTACCACCACCAGCCTGAACCATTGATACAAGGCAGGATGGATCCATGATTTCATGTTGTTTACTCCAAATTCTGACCCTACCATCTGAATGTCACAGCTGAAATCGAGACTCATCAGACCAGGTGACATTTTTTCCGAGCTTCTATTGTCCAGGTTTGGTGAACCTGTACGAATTGTAGCCTCAATTTTCTGTTCTTAGCTGACATGCATCAGGCACCCGGTATGGTCTTCTGCTGCTGTAGCCCATCTGCTTCATTGTTCAAAGTCTTGTGCATTCAGTGATGGTATTCTGCATACCTTGGTGGTAACTAGTGGGTATTTGAGTTACTGTTGCCTTTCTATCATCTTGAATCAGTCTGTCCATTCTCCTCTTACCTCAAGGCATTTTCGTCACACAACTGCCACTCACTGGATATTTTCTCTTTTTTGGACCCTTCTCTGTAAACCTTAGAGATGGTTGTGTGTGAAAATCCCAGTAGATCAGCAGCTTTTGAAATACTCAGACCAGCCCGTCTGGCACCAACAACCATCAAAGTCACTTAAAACCCCTTTCTTCCCCATCTTCTCATGTCATCTTCACCACGTCTAGATGCCTAAATGCATTGAGTTGCTGCCATGTGATTGGCTGATTAGCAATTTGTGTTACCAAGCAATTGAACAGGTGTACCTAATAAAGTGGTCGGTGAGTGTATATTATGCTCTAACATCCACAGCTTTGTTCTAATTCCACCCTGAATTCTTTATTATGGCAGCAAGATGGTAAGTATACACATTATAGCTAATTGATTGAAGCTCCTTGAGGAAATATTCTTTTTTCATGAAATATAAAATATATTCCTTACTAAAATGTTTTGTTATAATTTTAGTAAAGTGTGCAGGATTCTTCCTTTTATACCAAAACGACACTAATTTATTTTTTGCTGTGCCTTTCTATTAGGAAAGTTCAAGATCTTTCCAAGTGTATTTCTGCCAAACAAATTGCATATGAAAGACTGCTGCGCAAATACAGAGTGACCTAAAATACTGCAACGATCACCATTTTATTCTCTAGGGTCTCTGCTAAATATACTGTATATATATATATATATATATATATATATATATATATATAATATTTGTGGGTTCTACGTACTTTTCTAGCAAAAAATACAGATTTTAACTTGTAAGCAACAAATGTCAGAAAAAGGCTTAGACCCCTTTCACACGGGCTTTCCGATCCGGTCCGTCTGTCAATTTTTTAGGCGGACCTGTTTGGATGCTCCATGTACCTCTATGGAGCAATGGATGTCAGTGGTGACATGTCTGCTGACACCCGCTGCCATACTTGCCAACTGTCCCTTTTTTCCTGTTACAGTCCCCTTAAGGCTCCATGTACACGGGACGCTGGAAATGGCCGTTTAGGAGCAGTTGGGCTTTTTTTTTAGAAGCCCCTGAACGCAGCTCCATGTTATATTATCTGTCCATGTACACATGGTCGTTTACAGTCATTTGCAGGCAGTTGCGTTCAGGGACTTTTTTTAGAACGCAATTATTTGCGTTCGAACGTGTGTTTCCCGGCGTTTCAAATGCAGAAACGCGGCCGAACGTGACTAAACGTGACGGAACGTGATGAACCTACATTCAGCCACGTTATAAGGTTTTTTTCTTCCATTCAAAATCAATGGTTCCCTATGGGAGCCTATTGATTTGAATGGAAGTCGCACCGCAAATCGGATCCGACTTGCGGCGCGACCTGCACTGTGAGAATCTTAAGGGGGAACTCCATGCCAAAAATGGGAAAAAAACTGCGTGGGGGTCCCTCCCAGGTTCCAAACAAGGCCCTTCGGTCCGGTATGGAATTTGAGGGTAGCCCCACGCCGAAAAAACGGCTGGGGTCCCCCCCAAAATCCATACCAGACCCTTATCCGAGAATGCAGCCCAGCAGGCCAGGAAAGGGGAGGGGACGTGCGAGCGGCCCCACCCCCCCTGGACCACACCAGGCCACATGCCCTCAACATGGGGGGGTGTTGGTGCTTTGGGGCAGGGGGAGCTCTGCACCCCCCACCTCAAAGCACCTTGCCCCCATGTTGATGAGGACAAGGGCCTCATCCCCACAACCCTGGCCGGTGGTTGTGGGGGTCTGCGGGCAGGGGGCTCATCGGAATCTGGAAGCCCCCTTTAACAAGGGGGCCCCCCAGATCCTGGACCCCCTCCCTATGTGAATGGGTATGGGGTACACTGTACCCCTACTCATTCACCTCATAAAAGGCAGTGTATGGAAATAACGACAGGAGACGTTTCGGAAAGTTTATTAAAAATCTTCATCCGGCTCTTCTTGTCTTCTCCTCTCCGGGGGTCTTCTGCTCTTTTGCTGTCCGCTCCTCTCCGGGGTCTTCTGCTCTTTTGCTGTCCGCCCTTCTGCTGTCCTCTCTTCTTTTCTTCTCCTCTCCGGTCTTCTGCTCTTTTGCTGTCGGCTCTTCTTCTTCCTCCGGTCCTCCGACGATGACGTCTCCGGTGATTATGCCGGTCCCCGGTCTCTGCAGCTTATTATATAGCCATTAGGGGCGTGGCCCTGATGACGTCATCGGGAGGCCCTGCCCCCTCATGTCACAGATGACAGGTCCGACTTGCGGTGCGACTTCCATTCAAATCAATAGACTCCCATAGGGAAGCATTGATTTTGAATGGAGGCAGAAAAACGCTGCTAAAAGCAACGTGGCCAAACGTGCAATAATGCAAATGGAAAAAGCTACTGAAAGCACGTTTAACAGCTGCTTTTTCCCGGCGTCAGAAATAGCTTTGCAGGACGTTTTTTCTAACGTCCCGTGTACATGGAGCCTAAATAGGAGCCTGTCCCAGGTAATTTATATTGTCCCTGGAAACCCCTGTTAATCGGGCTGCCCATAAATGTTACGCAGAAGTAGTGCAGCTGAATGGGAGACTTATTCCAACTCTGCTACTGTGGCCTTAAGTTTGAAATTCCCTTTTTAATTTCCTGTAATTCTCTCTATATTGAGTAGACTCTATAATCTGATAAGTAGGCGAGATTAATTAGGCAGAGTGGGCGGAGCTTCAGGGAAGTTGGTGTGGTAAGTAATTGATAGCTGTGCTGCAAAGTGTCCCTGGAATCTTTTTTTAAATGTTGGCAACTATGCCCACAGCTATCCGATCCGATCCTGTTGTGAAATCCTATTTTCCATCCGTCTTGAGGATAGGATCGGATGCAATTGAACAGGCAGTCCGTTTTCATCCGATCTCCCATAGAAGAGAGTGGGGATCTGACAACTCTGTCTCTGCAAAGTAAGCGGAGATAGAGCTGTCTTCCGCCTGCTCAGCGGGGATCAGCGGATCGATCCCCGCTGAGCAAAACGGAGTCTGCCGGGCGGAAAGCCCATGTGAAAGGACCCTAAGGAATGAAGAGGTTAGCATGATACATTCTGATATCAGTTAGAACTTATCCAGATAGTTACAGACTATTGCACATTGTAAGGTTAGCAAAGGCCTTGCTATTGGCAGCCTGGACAAAACCCATTGCAATTGGAGTGGGGAGCCCCACATTTTACAATTCCTTGCTCTATTCAAAATATTCATTATAACATAATAATAGTGTAACTTTAGATATACTTTGAAGTTCATGTAAACTTTAACAATGAACTTCTATAAGCCCTTTTTAGCTGTCTGTGGACTGCAGAACACCTCCCACCTATCTGTGGTAGTGCAAAATAAATAAAAAAATACATGGCCCTGCAAGGAAACTTGTAAGCTAATTAATTCCTTTGTCCTCTGCTAACTGTTGGCAGGCAGCATTTTTCCAAAATTTGTGAAGATTAAAGGACAACTTCCTCCTATGGTAAGGAGATGAGGAAAGGGGAGGAATTCTGTAGCCCTATAACACTTCCTTAAAGTGAAGTTCTACCCATTTTCGTAACTTTAGATCTATGTAATCCCCTTTAAAACGACTTTTACCAATGGAAACTTTTTTTTTTGCTAGTAAATACTTTATTTTCTGGTTTATTCCTCCTCTCCTCACTTCAGGGTCCGATCGGCGATGACGTCATTCGGCGATTCGCAGTGTGTGCTGAGATGTATTCCATTCCAGAAATTTCGCAGTATTACCCAGGAGCTGAGCTGTACTGTGTGTATTCAGGCCGTGACCTGCCCCGCCTCCTCTCAGTGAGTTGTACTGTATGCATTGTATTCAGGACGTGCTCTGCCCCGCCTCCTCTCAGTGAGCTCAGTGAGGATATAATGCTTTCAGTCCACGCTCACTGAGAGGAGGCGGGGTGGAGGCGGGGCAGAGAATGGCCTGAATACAATGCATACAGTACAACTCACTGAGAGGAGGCGGGGCGGAGGCGGGATGGAGGCGGGGCGGAGGCGGGGCGGGGCAGGTCACGGCTCAGTACAGCTCAGCTCCTGGCTAATACTGCGAGATTTATGGAATGGAATACATCCCAGCACACACTGCGAATCGCCGAACGACGTCATCGCTGATCGGAACCGTAAGTGAGGAGAGGAGGAATAAAGTAGAAATTAAGGTATTTACTAGCAAAAAAAAAAAAAAAAAAGTTTCCATTGGTAAAAGTCGTTTTAAAGGGGATTACATACATCTATGTAATCCAACCTATTAAAAATGGGTGGAACTCCGCTTTAACTTGACAGACAGAAATGCTTCTCCATAAATACAGAACAGGTAGAGCAGGAAGCGAGTTACAGTTACAGACAGGATCACGTGGTGAAAATAAAGAAAAAAAAAAGGAATGCGGCTACCACATCTAAGGGATGGTAAGCCAATATACATATAACATTTTTGTTCTTGGCTTTAGATACACTTTAAGCAGATGTGTCTTATGGAAAACTTCTCTCTTTTAGGTCACTTACTATGCAAATGAGGCACCATAATGTCATCAAGACCAGAGCACAGCCCAATGAGATGAGAATAATGGACCAGAATGGAAGTTCACTTTGACTGGCTGTAAAGGATACATTCAAGTCATGTTAAAAGATGTTCAGTATAAATAACACACTTACAAGATACAATCTTACGATATGAAAATATATACTGTATGAAAAACAGGACTTATGGCGTCATTTAAAAAACGTAGGATTTATTTATTACAAAATATTTAAAATTATTAAAAAAAAAGATATATAAGAATTTATTCATCCTGTGAAACTGCATGTACATCTGTTCTGTGTGATAAAGGGTGAAGTCACATGTTATTGGGCTATTTTCTCTCCAATTTGAATGTGTGAATCAGGAAAATACCACATTTTGACCACTAGATGAAGTTGTTTATCATAGTAAATAAATACTAATTTATTATGATCATCAGCTCCATCCAGTGACTATAATGTGGTATTTTCTTGATTCACTCCATTCTGTATGAATGAAAAGTGTTCAAGCTGGAAAGGCCTAATTTTGAGTTTTGCAACCATTAACACTAAATGATCGTGCATGCAGGTTCACAGAATGAAAAGCTTACCAAATTATTTTTATAAATACAACTCTAGGTCTATATAGTGTGAGGCTGATGTTTTATTCTGCTCTTTGTTAAATGTAAAGTCAACTTTACTTTACTTTAGATTTCTCATGTTGAAACTATGCTTAATTGATTCATCTCTGCAGCTGTTTAAAAAAAAAAAATCATAAATCCAGACCTACACCTAAACAATAAGTACAATCGGTGTTAATGTGTATGTTACCCCAACATTTTATATGTCTGATACTGTATGTGTATTTTGTACTATATACTTGTGTTAAACTATCCTGTTTTTTTTTTTTTGTATTGCTTCCTTTACGTGAAATACCAGGTGTTCCTGCCAGTCCCCCAGCTTTTGTATTACAAACTGACCATGCTATGCAGAAGAGCACATCCATCCCAGTGTGGTCAGTTTTCTTCTTTGCATTCTACTTGGGAGCACAGCCTGTCTGTACTGCAGTGGGTAGACTTGTGCTGACATGTCCCCCTGCACAGCTCTTCACTGGGAGCAGTGTACAGGTTTCTTGGCCTCCTGCTGACACGCCTCCATGCAGTTTGCACCCCCACTTATCTAAACCCTTTATGCAGTTGAAAGGGTCATGTGATCACAAAAAAAGTTGCTTAGATTATAATAAAAAAAAAAAGTATCTCAC
This sequence comes from Pelophylax lessonae, assembly GCF_965119305.1. Taxonomy (NCBI): domain Eukaryota; kingdom Metazoa; phylum Chordata; class Amphibia; order Anura; family Ranidae; genus Pelophylax; species Pelophylax lessonae. The sequence goes on from NC_138774.1 coordinate 89,652,474, forward strand.
AAAAGTAAGTACACCCCTCACATTTTTGTAAATATTTTGTTATATCTTTTCATGTGACAACACTGAAGAAATTACACTTTGCTACAATGTAAAGTAGTGAGTGTGCAGCTTGTATAACAGTGTAAACTTGATGTCCCCTCAAAATAACACAACACACAGCTATTATTGTCTAAAGCGCTGGCAACAAAAGTGAGTACACCCCTAAGTGAAAATGTCCAAATTGGGACCAATTTGCCATTTTTCCTCCCCGGTGTCATGTGACTCATTAGTGTTACAAGGTCTCAGATGTGAATGGGGAGCAGGTGTGTTAAATTTGGTGTTATCGCTCTCACTCTCCTATACTGGTCACTGGAAGTTCAACATGGCACTCTCTGAGGATCTGAAAAAAAACAATTTGTTGCTCTACATAAAGATGGCCAAGGCTATAGGAAGATTGCCAAGACCCTGAAACTGAGCTGCAGCACGATGACCAAGACCATACAGCTGTTTAACAGGCAGGTTCTGCTCAGAACATGCCTCGCCATGGTCGTCCAAAGACGTTGAGTGCACTTGCTCAGTGTCATATTCAGAAGTTGTCTTTGGGAAAGAGACACATGAGTGTTGCCAGCATTGCTGCAGAGGTTGAAGGGGTTGGGGTCAGACTGTCACTGCTCAGACCACTCGCCGCGCACTGCATCAAATTGGTCTGCAATGGCTGTTGTCCCAGAAGGAAACCTCTTCTAAAGATGATGCGCAAGAAAGCCCGCAAACAGTTTGCTGAAGACAAGCAGACTAAGAACATGGATTACTGGAACCATGTCCTGTGGTCTGATGAGACCAAAATAAACGTATTTGGTTCAGATGGTGTCAAGCGTGTGTGGTGGCAACCAGGTGAGGAGTACAAAGACAAGTGTGTCTTGCCTACAATCAAGCATGGTGGTGGGAGTGTCATAGTCTGAGGCTGCATGAGTGCTGCCGGCACTGGGGAGCTACAGTTCATTGAAGGAACCATGAATGCCAACATGTACTGTGACATACTGAAGCAGAGCACGATCCCCTCCCTTCAGAGACTGGGCTGCAGGGCCATATTCCAACATGATAACGACCCCAAACACACCTCCAAGACGACCACTGCCTTGCTAAAGAAGCTGAGGATAAAGGTGATGGACTGGCCAAGCATGCCTCCAGACCTTAAACCCTATTAAAGATCTGTGGGGCATCCTCAAACGGAAGGCAGAGGAGCGCAAGGTCTCTAACATCCACTAACTCTGTGATATCGTCATGGGGGACTGGAAGAGAACTCCAGTGGTAACCTGTGAAGCTCAGTTAAGGCAGTGCTGGAAAATAATGGTGGCCACACAAAATATTGACACTTTGGGCCCAATTTGGACATTTCAACTTAGGGGTGTACTCACTTTTGTTGGCAGCAGCTTAAACATTAATGGCTGTGTGTTGAGTTATTTTGAGGGGACAGCAAATTGACACTGTTATAAAAGCTGTAAATTCAATACTTTACATTGTAGCAAAGTGTAATTTCTTCAGTGCTGTCATATGAAAAGATATCATAAAATATTTTCAAAAATGGGAGGGGTGTACTCACTTTTGTGAGACACTGTGTATATATATATATATATATATATATATATATATATATATGTAATAAGCTGTAGCGCTGCCTGTGTAGTGATGAACAATGGATGAGAGTCTAAAAGCCTGTGGGCTCCAAAGCAACCAAAATAGCCCAAGAAGATCTTGACTCAGGGATGGGACCGGATAGAGAGGAAAGATGGTGGTGCTGAGAGTCAGTAATCGTACACCGAATGCAGCGTCTGCACGGCCGTCATGGGAGATCATCTTCAGAACAAGTAGAGAACAAACAGCAGATCGCAAGGTGATGTCAATATAACAAGTCTATTTTATTAAACTTCATCAACAGCATCAACATACTTATGAAAGGATGAAAGCCAACCTGGTCATGAATTAGCATATCAGGTCACGGGGCATCTGTGTAACATCAAATGGGTCCAGGATCCACATGCACTGCCTGCGATAGGGTCCAGGATCCCCACACTACAGGATATCAAGTTTGAGTGGAAGACAGCGCTGGGCTGGTGCTGCTCGGAGCAAGTTACTGTGTGGAAGGTATAGAAGAATTGCTTCCAATGGGTTGTATCCCAATTGTAGGTGGTAAATGATAGACTCCATTGGGGTCTAGGGCTGCTACCTTTCTGATAACGACAATGGAGGGGTTACGGCAGTGATTACTTGGGTCTTTGCAGAGGACTTGTTTACTTTTATCCCCAATAAATAACTATAAAATTCATCAAGTGAGACCTTCTTCTTTTTGGACATCGGGCTCTCCTCTCCAATTACCCAAGTCCACACTACAGGAGACCTGCTGGTTATTCCTTATGAACTGCTGCTTGCTGTCATCCTGTTGCAGCTGCTCAACTCCTTGCTCCGGTGCCATTCTCCAGTCCATGCTGAGCTATACAGCACAGGCAATGTGGATCCTGGACCCTTTTCCTGTTACACAAATGCCCGTGAGCTGATATGCTACTTCATAGACATCATCCTTTGTTATGTAAGTGGATGCAGTTTTAGGTTTAATAAAATTGAATTGTTATACTGACATCGCCCTGCGCTCTGCTGTTGGTTCTCTCCTAATTCACATATACTTTAAAGTTTAAAGCTGAACTCTAGGCAAACAGCAAAACACACAGGAGAAGTACCATATATTGTTGGGAGCTGTTTTACTTGCTAAAGGATTTATATTACTGCCCACCTTGTCCTGAGATTTAGGATCCATTCACATCTTTCCAATGCGGTGCATTGCGGTAACATTATGATTTCATTACATTCCTTAGCATTTTGCAGTGCCACTAAATTTGACTGGCACCCCCAATGCATTAAGGCACCACATCTCATATGCACATGTATTGCAGCATTTGCATATGCCTTATGGTGGTGGTGAGGCGTCTGGGGTGGATGTGTGTATTGGTATGGATGGACATGGAGGTGGTAACGGAGTCTGTGGCAGAGCGGGGCTAATGTGTTCCCACCATCTTCACTCCACATAGGGGATCTTTGTATGTCACAACATACATTACATCTGGGACTGGCTGATCTGTACCGGAGGTGAAATGAAGAACATTCAACGTGACCCGCCCCGCCATTTCCAGACATGTGCGGCTTAGTTGCTCTGTCACGCATACCCGGAGACATACCCATCCGTGATTACGCCACGAGATATGTAGTGTGGCTGGCACGGGGAGAAGCTACACCCTTAGCAGCCATTTACTCCCTCCTATATATTGTGGGGGGGGGGGGTATGCTAAGATGACCCGAGTGGAAATCTCCTCTACCCCCTCTGCGAAGGGTCCGTTTGCTGCAAGGATCAGCATGAAAAAATTGAGGTTTTGCGTGTAAGGTCAGTCCCTGAACTTTTTGACACTGCTGGTACCTTTTTGTTATTCCTTCATACAGCGATATACCTCTCTGTTTTTATGTATATCTACAGCAGAGACAGCTGACACACTGGGGACGATATGATCCTACCCCTATTTTTATTTTAAAGCTTATCCAATTTTGTTTGTTCAAGTAAGTTCCCTATTAGATACACAAACACACATACACATACACACATATATATATATATATATATATATATATATATATATATATATATATATATATATATGATTACACAAGTATAGGGACTAGCCCAAATATACACTGCTCAAAATAATTAAAGGAACACTTTGAAATCACATCAGATCTCAATGGGGAGAAATATCATGCTGGATATCTATACTGATATGGATTGGGTAATGTGTTAGGAAGGAAAAGGATGCCACATAGTTTGATGGAAATGAAAGTTACCAACCTACAGAAGGCTGAATTCAAAGACACCCCAAAAATCAAAGTAAAAAATGATGCAGAAGGCTAATCCATTTTGCTGAAATTTCATTGCAGCAACTCAAAATGGTACTCAGTAGTTTGTATGGCCCCCACGTGCTTGTATGCATGCCTGACAACTTCGGGGCATGCTTCTAATGAGATGACTGATGGTGTTCTGGGGTACTTCCTTCTAGATCTTGACCAGGGCATCACTGAGCTCCTGAACAGACTGAGGTGCAAGCTTGTGGCGTTGGATGGACCAAAACATAATGTCCCAGAGGTGTTCTATTGGATTTAGGTCAGGCAAATGTGGGGGCCATTCAATGGACTTAAGTCCTTTATTCTCCATGAATTGGCTGCATACTCTCATCACATGAAGCTAGGCATTGTCATGCACCAGGAGGAACCCAGGACTCACTGCACCAGCGTATGGTCTGAAAATGGGTCCAAGGTTTTCATCCCGATACCTGATGGCAGTCAGGGTGCCATTGCCTAGCCGGTAGAGGTCTGTGTGTCCCTTCATGGATATGCCTCCCCATACCATCACTGACCCACCACCAAGCCGGTCATGATGAACGATGTTACAGGCAGCATAACTCTCTCTATGGCTTCTCCAGAGACTTTCATGTCTGTCAGGGTGAACCTGCTCTCATCTGTGAAAAGCACAGGGTGCCAGTGGTGGACCTGCCGATTCTGGTGTTCAATGGCAAATGGCAATCGAGCTCCATGGTGCCAGGCAGTATTGATAAACAAACATCCGACAGGGCGGTTCGCGAACGCCATCCGCAAACTTTCTCAAAAGTTCGCGGCGGACCCCATTCACTTTAATGGCAGGTGAACATTAAAAACCTCCAGGTCATATTTACAGCCACAAAATACTTACTAGTTGTGCACACATAGTCCCACAACATGGACACTGACATACCAGAAGTATTGCTATTAGAAAAGTTGCCATATTTTTTTTTTTTTTCCAGCCAAAAATTATTATTATTTTTTTCTAAATCAGCCAGAACTGGCAGCAGCCGGTAAATACATGTTAAATACATATAGGGTCAATTCACATGTCTCTAAAATGGGTCCGCATCCGTTCCACAATTTAGCGGAACGTTTACAGACCCATTGCTTTTTAATTCCAGTCTGAAAAATTAGGCATTCGCAGGATAAAGAAGTAAGTGTCGGCCAGTACAGGTCCCAAAAATTAGCCCACAGGCGTTCAGCTGACAGCAAAGAACTTTGTATTCGGTGGTTGGAGGTCCATTAGGCATTCACAGGATAAGGAAGTAAGGCCCCTTTCACACAGATCCGCCTGTCCGTTTTTTTGGCGGATCTGAACGGTCCCCCCATGCATTCCTATGGGGCATCGGATGTCAGCGGAGACATGTCCGCTGACATCCGACCCGATCCGATCCGTCAAATCTGGACGGATGGAAACCCTATTTTCCATCCGTCCAGCGGATCGGATCGGATGGGATCGGGTGAGAACGGACTGACGGTCCGTTGACATCCGATTTCCCCCATAGAGATGCATGGGGAACTGTCAGCTGTGTCTCCGCACACAGCGCGGAGACACAGCTGTCCTCCTGCTGCTCAGCGGGGGATCGTTAGCTCGATCCCCCGCTGAGAAAAACGGACTCCGTCCAACGGACGGAGTGTGTGAAAGGAGCCTAAGTGTCGGCCAGTACAGGCCCCAAAAATTAGCCAACAGGCGTTCACCTGACAGCAAATAACTTTGTATTCTGGGGCTGGAGGTTGCTGTGTGGAGCAGGGACAGACTGTATAGTGACACAAGTCACCAGCTAATAGGTCCACAAAAGTCTTTTGTCAGTGTAGGGAGAGGTTGCTGTGTGGAGCTGGGACAGACTGTAGCAATTAGGCATTCAACGGACATACAGTGCCTTGCGAAAGTATTCGGCCCCCTTGAACTTTGCGACCTTTTGCCACATTTCAGGCTTCAAACATAAAGATATAAAACTGTAATTTTTGTGAAGAATCAACAACAAGTGGGACACAATCATGAAGTAGAACGAAATTTATTGGATATTTTGAACTTTGTTAACAAATAAAAAACTGAAAAATTGGGCGTGCAAAATTATTCAACCCCTTTACTTTCAGTGCAGCAAACTCTCTTCAGAAGTTCAGTGAGGATCTCTGAATGATCCAATGTTGACCTGAATGACTAATGATGTTAAATAGAATCCACCTGTGTGTAATCAAGTCTCCGTATAAATGCACCTGCACTGTGATAGTCTCAGAGGTCCGTTTAAAGCGCAGAGAGCATCATGAAGAACAAGGAACACACCAGGCAGGTCCAAGATACTGTTGTGGAGAAGTTTAAAGCCGGATTTGGATACAAAAAGATTTCCCAAGCTTTAAACATCCCAAGGAGCACTGTGCAAGCGATAATATTGAAATGGAAGGAGTATCAGGCCACTGCAAATCTACGAAGACCTGGCCGTCCCTCTAAACTTTCAGCTCATACAAGGAGAAGACTGATCAGAGATGCAGCAAAGAGGCCCATGATCACTCTGGATGAACTGCAGAGATCTACAGCTGAGGTGGGAGACTCTGTCCATAGGACAACAATCAATCGTATACTGCACAAATCTGGCCTTTATGGAAGAGTGGCAAGAAGAAAGCCATTTCTTAAAGATATCCATAAAAAGTGTTGTTTAAAGTTTGCCACAAGCCACCTGGGAGACACACCAAACATGTGGAAGAAGGTGCTCTGGTCAGATGAAACCAAAATCAAACTTTTTGGCAACAATACAAAACATTATGTTTGGTGTAAAAGCAACACAGCTAATCACCCTGAACACACCATCCCCACTGTCAAACATGGTGGTGGCAGCATCATGGCTTGGCCCTGCTTTTCTTCAGCAGGGACAGGGAAGATGGTTAAAATTGATGGCAAGATGGATGGAGCCAAATACAGGACCATTCTTGAAGAAAACCTGATGGAGTCTACAAAAGACCTGAGACTGGGACAGAAATTTGTCTTCCAATAAGACAATGATCCAAAACATAAAGCAAAATCTACAATGGAATGGTTCACAAATAAACATATCCAGGTGTTAGAATGGCCAAGTCAAAGTCCAGACCTGAATCCAATCGAGAATCTGTGGAAAGAACTGAAAACTGCTGTTCACAAACGCTCTCCATCCAACCTCACTGAGCTCGAGCTGTTTTGCAAGGAGGAATGGGCAAAAAGTTCAGTCTCTCAATGTGCAAAACTGATAGAGACATACCCCAAGCGACTTACAGCTGTAATCGCAGCAAAAGGTGGCGCTACAAAGTATTAACTTAAGGGGGCTGAATAATTTTGCACGCCCAATTTTTCAGTTTTTTATTTGTTAAAAAAAGTTTGAAATATCCAATAAATTTCGTTCCACTCCATAATTGTGTCCCACTTGTTGTTGATTCTTCACAAAAAATTACAGTTTTATATCTTTATGTTTGGATCCTGAAATGTGGCAAAAAAGTCAAAAAGTTCAAGGGGGCCGAATACTTTCGCAAGGCACTGTAAAAGGCCTTTTATGCCGCTGTATTTACCTAAGACAGGGACCATTAATTGTTATGGGTGGTGGTGGATATTTGTGGCCTGTCATGAGGAATTTGAATCAAACATGGTCTACTGGTCACATGTGTTGAATTCCTCCGAGATCCATGCCTCATTCATTTTTAGAAATGTGAGGTAGTCAACACTGTCGTGAGCTAGGCGAGTGAGCTGCGCTGAGTGTCCTTTCAGACAGGACACTGGACGAGGGGCAAGCCAACAGTTCCATTGCAAATTGTGCAAGCTCTGGCCAGAGGTCAAGCCTGCCCACCCAGTAGTACAGGGGTTCATCACTTCTCAGAGCGTCCACATCGGGTTAACGGTCGGACACCTGTCGGTCTATGCATTCCCTGATGCTGGAGCCTTTGCACTCACCTAGGGACGATCCACTGGATGGATGGAAAATAGGATTTCCATCCATACAGATTTGACGGATCAGATCGGATGTCAGCAAACATGTCTCCGCTGACATCCGATGCCCCATAGACATGCATGGGGGGACCGTTCAGATCCGCCAAAAAAACGGACAGGCGGATCTGAACGGTTCGCCTGTGTGAAAGGGGCCTAAAAAGGCACCTGGACTCCCATCATCAAGCCCAGTGGGAGCAACACCGTCTCAGAACCCACAAAGCCACACTCCAGGCTCTCACCGTCCAGCCTCTTCTCCTCTCTCCTTACAATTGTCCTCCACTCCACCTTCCATCATGCCGTCCTCACGTTTTTCTAGAAAAAGGCAGGCTTCCGTGGCCCAAATGTTCGAGGGTAAAAAAATGATGACGCCGGATAACCCTGTTGCCCAACGGTTGACCGGTGGCTTGTCGGAACCGATAGCCCGCCAACTACTGCCATATAAACTGGTGGACTCTGAGGCCTTTGGAAAATTTGTGGCCATTGGAACACCACTATGGAAGGTCCCAGGAAAGAAATATTTCTCGTAGAAGAGCATCCCAGAGCTATATGGCCATGTTCAGCGGCAAGTGAATGTATCTCTCCCGTGCCAGTGGCTGCTCATGCGCGACGCATGCAGACTTCTGCGGCCATTTGATGAGATCACCAAACTGGTCAGTCGCAGCCAAGGCACCATCAGTGACATCGTACCTTACGGCTTCTTTCTGGAGCGTGCATTGCGTAGTGTCGTTGATCAAGCCGTAGAGAAGCAGGAAGATGAGGAAGTCGCAATGCTGGATGAATATAGAAAGCATATTATAGTGGATTCGTATTGTGCACATTGTGACTGGTGAGCAGTTCTGCAGCGATACTACAACTACAAAGATTGACAAACACAATTAGAAAAAAGTATTATAACTGGTGTGATAGACCAGTGGCCCCCCAAAACGACAGATTGAAGCGGGGGTGTTATATAACAATATACTTTCATAATAGTGTATTTGGGTACTGCAGAAATTTTGCCTCTGCATCATCGACGTCACCTTCCCCACCACTAACATTAGAGATCTCAAGGTAGGCAGCAACAGCAGGGACCAACCTCCTTGGTCTGATCTGGGTACTGTCGTCAGACTGCTGAGTGGCGGCTGTTGCTACCTCCTCTTCCTGATCTGATGCCAAGAATGGCTGCGCATCGTAAATGTCTTGTGATGGATCAGAAAATAATTCCTGTGACTCAAGTGGAGGGTATATGGTGGCGGTGGTGGTGTTGGTGGTGGTGTCTTTGGGGGTGCACACAGCAGAGAGTGAAGAGGGTGCAGACAGAGAGGATGAGGAGGGTGCAGAAGAGGAAGGCTGAGTGAGCCACTCAACCAAGTCTGGTGCGTCCTTTGACGTAATCAAACGCACCTTCTGCAACTTCCCACTTTGTCTTCGGCCTGGTGCTCCTGCCCTACCCCTACCACCCCTGCGGAAGGGCCTGCCTCTTCCTCTGCACTGCGATATGCGATCTGAGCTGGGGGTGTCCTTAACTTTGAATTGACACCCCCAGCTTATCGCATATGGCAGTGTGAACTGCCTGTGCTGCAGATGCGATGCGGGAACACGCAGATATATTCGCAGTGTTCCCGCATCGCATCAGTGTGAACCGGCACTGACAGTCTGTCCCTGCTCCACACAGCAAACCTCTCCCTACACTGACAAAAGAGAGAATATAGATAGTACACTTATACCAAATACAAGTCCTTAAAAGGACTTTTTTGGACCTATAACAGAGCGATCTGTGTCACTTATAATCTGTCCCTGCTGCACACTGCAAACCTCTCCCTACAGTGACAAAAAGCAGAATGTAAAATGGCCGCCAGATCAGGTCTATTTATAAGGTAGGGGGTATGTCGATGTGCTGAAATGTCTCAATTGGCTGTCCTGTACCACCTGATGGATGTGTCATGGGTCAAAGTTCTTCACAATGTAAAAGAATATGGCGGCCGCGAACATCGCCATATGTTCACGTGATTGGCGGACAGCGAACGAGCAAAGTTCACCGCAAACCGACCACCGGGCGAACCGCAAGGCCGTCTCTACCAGGCAGTGAACACAGGGCCCACTAGAGGAAGTCGGGCCCTCAGGCCACTCTCGTGGACTCTGTTTCTGATTGTTTGGTCAAAGACATTTACACTAGAGGTCATTTTGTAGGGCTCTGGAAGTGCTCATACTGTTCCTCCCTGCACAATGGAGCAGATACCGGTCCTGCTGATGGGTTAAGGATCTTCTATGGCCCTGTCTAGCTCTCCTAGAGTAACTGCCTGTCTCCTGGAATCTCCTTCATGCTCTTGAGACTGTGCTGGGAGACACAGTATACCTTCTGGCAATGGCACATTTTGATGTGTCATCCTGGAGGATTTAGACTGCCTGTGCAACCTCTATAGGGGTCCAGGTAACGCCTTATGCTACCAGTAGTGACACTGACCCTAGCCAAGTGCGAAACTAGTGAAAAACAGTTAGAAAAGATGAGTAGGAAAAAAAATGTCAGTGGCCTTCACCTGTAAGTTCATTCCTGTTTTGCAGGCCGTCTCATTGTTGCCCATCTAGTGAACCTGTTGTTAATTTAATTAACACCAAAGCAGCTAAAACTGATTAACAACCCCCTCTGCTACTGACCAGATCAATATCTCAGGAGTTTTATTGACTTGATGCTATACTCTGATTAAAAACTGTTCCTTTAATTTTTTTGAGCAGTGTATATATTCATTCAGATCTTCTCTTTTTAAATATAAACGGTGCTTCAACACATACTGATCAAATTTAATATTATATTTATTTATTTATTTATCAGGTTTTATTTGGCCCCAGGGCAAGCTTCTCTCTTTTTTTGCTAGCTGAACAGTGTCCAATGCAGATTCTTTTTGGGGAAGCCCATACACAGTTTTTTCCCTCTCCTTACCGTACTCTGGACCGGGTACCCCACGTTCCCTATTTGAGTTTGGGTAGGTACTTATAAGTACTCAAACATGTATTAATACTCTCTAAGGTTTTGAAATATGGACAATGTCCACTGTGGAATGCATCATGATATAGCTTTGATTTGATAAAGTTATATGTGTATCTAAATCTTGCATATTATATTTAATTATGCTGCATCTTCCAGCATTAATAGGATCCTATGAAAAAGCTATATGCGAAACGCATAGTGATCCTCTGGTAATGGCACATTGATTTCTTGTTGGGCCTGATATTAGAAATCATCGCAGATCCTTCATCTTTAAAGAACTAAGAATATCTACACGTATGGGCATCAAACAGGTCTCCCTGTATGGCCAATTACCACACTCACTCTAAGGGGAAGATATTGGTGTATACATATACCCATCATGCATGTATATTTTTGATATGTTTTTAACAAATTTTAACGTAATAAACTTTGAATTTTTATATCGAACTGAGTACCTTTTCTTCCTATTTGTGGTCACTAGTGACAACCTTTAAAGTCCTACACGACTTTTTTTTCTTTCCTTATTGACTTAATGCATCACATGTTGATTCTAGAAAAACCATGCAGACACACCAGAATGCAAAGGTGAGACTAGGCTAATCTTTTTGTCACTCTTCCCTTTTCTTTTTCTTTTTGCTGCAACCAGTAGTGCTGGGACTCTGACTCTCAAGGATGTCAAAAGTGTACACCCCTTCCCTGAGTGTTTTATTTCACACTATGAACACAAGTGAGCAAAGACGAGGGGGACAAAAAACAAAAAACAAAAACAAATTCAAAGGTCAACTATTTTTACATTTTAACTACAAATTTTGGGGTTAATAAAAAAAAAAATAGGGTTAATTACAAAGTTTGTTCTGGTACTTGCACCTTTAATTAAAGCACGAAAGTTTCTGTTGCAGTAATTGCTAAAGGTGCATCACTTTGCAGGTAATTTTAAGGCATCAATCAAGCATGTTATTTAAAAGAATTTAGCATTTTTAATGTTTCACTTTTTTGAGTCAGAAAATGAAGTCCTCCTAGATCACTTCAGCCTGGCCCCTTTTGCAGGTTTGGCTATGTAAAACATTAAAAATAAGTGTCTACAATGTTTAAAATACAGTAACTAACTGTCTTACCCTGCTCTGCACATGCTCAGTTGCTCTCTATTTTTAGGCAGGTGTCAAAAAATGTACAGGACGCTCCGCTGACAGCCTAAGGATTTACTGCCACTCAGATGTTCTGGACTTTAGCAAAATGGCAGCCTTCAGCAAGAAGAAACAGGAACAATGCTGGAGGCAATTTACAGCACACACTTATTTTGGTAGCATAAGTATTAATGCGGACTGTATGTTCCTTGCTAAAGAACATTATTGTTCATCAAGTTATGGTTCCGCTTTAGGCTTTATAAAATCGCTCATTGCCACTAAACTGACATTTTTTAAATGTTTTTGTTTTTGTATTTGTACATGTCTACCAGGGCATAATCTAGCTCCCTATTCCCTTTTTTGTCATTTGTGTCAATCCCTTGTCTATTAGTATTGAAAATGGCCAGTACTGATTGTAATGATTCATCTTCCATGGACTTCAATAGGCTTCAGATTAACATTTGAACTTAAGTGCAGTTTGATGAATGTCCCACCAACTGAACCCAGACACCTTCAACACATTGTTGTGGAAATGTTATTAATATTTGTGGACTTTTCTTTAGGATGTATTTTTAGTTAAATTGCCATTATGTCCCCCAGTGTCAGTTTACTGGTAATCGCTATGCGAATATTGCTTTAACTGGCCTTGAGGAAAGACCTGTAATCGTGGAAACCTTACATTAAATGGAGACTGCACACTACTTGTAGCCTGATCATTCCTATCGGCGCTGCCAGTCCAGATCTATGGCAGTGCAAGGAGAACTCCACTGCTCTCCATACACAAATGTATATCAGCCAGTCGGGGCCCCGGTATTCACTGCAGAGATATGTTTGTCATGTGGAATTCTTATCGCTTTAATAATATCTGCCCTTTTACCAGGATTGATGGCTGGCAACTTTCTGTTATATTTGATCCATAAGATTGAAATACTGCTGCTATTGTCATTTGCAGATATAGTAAAGTCCCATTCACTGGAACAGTAGCATGATCACTATCAAATATGGTTTTTATTAACTATATTATATAGGATTCACTATTAACAGGTTATGATGAGAGTGCATGCTTGTGAATTAGCATAGCCGAGTCCATAAGAATCCATGTGGCAGCCATGTTGCTTTGTTTCGCTTTAACTTGGCAGTTGGAGTCTTGTGCACATGTTTGTCCATAAATATACACTTACTCCCCTTTCCTATTGTACTTTTGAAAGTATACATGTCTGTGATTGGTGGTTTTGACGCCACCTCCCCTATAACCCCCTTTTGTTCTCTGACTATAAATAAACCCGGGCTCTGCTCTAAATGCAGAGAATCTTTAGTTGGCATCGATTTGACACAGTGTGCGTCTGTTTCTTTCTTTGTCACCGAGCGCTTGGCTAACCTTATACAAAAGAGCTGTACATTGTACTTTTCAGTACACAGGATTAATGGCGCTTGGTGCATATTAATATCCACAAGTGCGCTTGTCAGCGCAGCAAAGTTTTCAGTGCACTGAGTGAATTTCTATGCTCCAAACTCCATTCATTTCCACGAAAACATCACTACACAGGACCAAGGGGATGGGAGCATAGCATAGAGAGGGAAGTGGACGAGGATCCAAGGCTCGGTTTTCTGGCAGAAGAGTGAGGGGGGTACACTATCCATTGTCAGCATAACTGCCAAACACAGATAACTGAAAATATTATGGTGGGAGGGCTGTATACATTTAAGAGAATTTTTTTTTTTTTGAAAAAAAAAAAAACAGATCTCCCCTGGTCACTATTTGGTAAGATCTGGAATAAAGGTGGAATCTGCAAAAAACAATTATTTCCTAGTAAAATGTTCTGCTGCTCTTTGATTTAGGGCTGTGAAAGGTAAGGACCCCTCCATATTAGTAAGTATAGTGCCACCAAAAAAGTGCACTAAGACATAGAGCAATTCAGAAATACAAAATACCATGCTTTCTTTCAAACCCATAATTGATGCCAAGTGCCCAGATGTACAGCACATGCCAATTTATGTGAACTGAATAATTTATTTCTATTGCACAGTAATACAAAGGCTGCAGACCCAGTCCCATTAAACCCCATTAGAGCAGTCCCTTAAACCAGAGCATGTCAAAAGCTTTTCAAAACCTCCTTTAGTTACGTTTTATACAATATATTCAGTGTTTGGATGGAGCTACATTAATGTGAATTTTTTACACACACAATAATTAGATTAACAAATAGTTGAATACCAAACATGCCTATACTATAATGTCCAGAAAGCAGATGAGATATATTACCTCTCCTAGAGGGGTTAGGTCTAAAATCATCAAGATCATATCATGTTTGATATCTATCACATCACGATTTCATTATAATCTACAGTTAAGCCCAATCAGGATGAAACGCATCAGGTTGGCATGGCCAATGAGCAGGTACTGTGGTTTAAGCTTGAGCTTTCAGTTTAAGACATGGTTGATACACAGAGTGCAGCTTGGGGCTTTGTATTACTGTAGATGAATAAAGCAGAATGTGCTCCTTTAGGGAACAGTACCTGGAGCAGAGAGAGAGTCGGTGTGATGATATGCAGGAGGATTTGAGTGGCGCTATATCTGTCAAGTATGGTAACTTATTCCTAATGATCACATGACCAAAAGCCTAAATTGTTATTCATCAGATTACTGCTAAAGGTGAGAACTAGAATGCTCATTGTCTAATCCTCCCAATGAGTCACGTGACCAAATGCCTAACCTAGAATGAACTCCAAAGAAGAAAGAACTGTAAGCCTTTAAAAATGTTGGTCCTTTTGTAACTTTATCTTTTTTATCTTTTTTTCATTCAAACAAGGCAGTTCACATTTTTATGTAAAAAAAATAAATAATAAATAGATCTGTGTTAAGAACTAAAATAAATTTTCAGAAAAGTAGAGACTACATCATAATGTTGGTAAACGACCAACAAAAATCTGGAAATGGGTCTTGAAATCCAGCATATTTAACAATACTTTGTTTCCTACTGTTGTTAAATATTACCATTGCTCTGCTTGCTTTATTAGAAAGTGCCTATGTTGACGTATTCCAAAGGGAAATAGGGATGTATATATTGCATTAGCCCAAATCAACCAATCAAAATTCATCTTTCAATGTTCTGAGTACACTAAATTGAGATCATATCGTTTGCTATTGGTTACGGCACTTTGAACTTCATTTGCACTTTCCACCTCCTTCTTGAAAGAACCTACTTCTTATTTCACATAAGGTTGTATGGTGTCATTGATGTTTCTTACATCTATCACAGAGCACAATCCCAGCAGGAGCGGTTTATGGGACTGGTTAGGCCAGTATTATACGCAAAGGATTTCGATCACATCAGACTGATTAAGGAAGAATACATGTTATCTTTTCAGAGAATTAAAATATTTTTAGTAAGTACTCATGAATATTCAAATGTATTCACTAAATGCGTGGCATGTCTAAGCCACAAAAAGTTCATGCATTCCATTCATATGTATGGTATGAATTTATCATACAGCAATGCCTGTCGGAATAAATCAACAAGAGAGGAAGTATGAAGGTTGGTAGAAAATAAATGTAAAGGAGATTGTGCCATGCAAACTCCACACATGAATTAGTTAAACTGTATGTCAAGGCAAAAGCAATAATAAATATGCCGTACATTTCTGCAATACATGCACATTCCCCAATGTGTTATATAATTAAAGACCCTGAACATACAGAAAAATACCAGTTGATCGATCAGAAATATTACGAAGGAGATTTACTAAGGCCCCTTTCACACTTGTGCGACTTAAAAGTCACACGATTTTACCATGATTTTGCCGCAATTTTACAGCAATTTTGATGCAATTTTGACTGTGCTTGAAGCAATGCCTATGTCTTTGGACCTCAAAACGCATTAAAATTGGGCCAAAGTAGTGCATCAGTGCGACTTCAAGTTGCACAGATATGAATGGTACTCATTGGAAATAATGGAGAATGACTTGTCATGCAATTTTGCAGTCCCAAATCGCAGGATAAGTCGCACAAGTGTGAGGCTCGGTTCACACTATTGCGATGCGGGAAGGCTGCGAATTCGCAGCCTGTTCCCGCATCGCACACGCACCCCCGGCAGTTCACACTGCCATATGCGATCCGCTGGGGGTGTCAATGTAATCTTAACGACACCCCCAGTTTGATCGCATATCGCAGTGCGATCGTGCAGTTCGCACAGGATCGGATCGCACAAGTGTGAACCGCTGTGCGATCCGATCCTGATGCGGCAGCAAAAATGCCTCCTGTGCGTCTTTGCTGCGGGTGCGGTGCGAATTTAGCCATACAAACTGTATGGCTAAACTCGCACCGCACAGCTGATCGCATGTCATGTCGGAGCAGTGCGCTCCGACATGACATGCGAACCCGGCACACGCAGAAGTGTGAACCGGGTCTGAAAGGGGCCTTAACCACTTGCCGACTGCCTAACGCCGACTGCCTCTACGTCGGCAGTCAGTCCCTCACAGGCAAAGTGACGTAGGGCTACGTCACTAGCTTGTGAGGGTCTAGGGAGCGAGCGCGCGCCCCCGGAGGCGCGCACCCGCTCCCGCGTGGTCACGGACCCCCCCGCGCGTGTGACCGGCGGACCCGATGTCCGCCGGTCACTCTGCGATCGGCGGGGGAGAGGGAGAATGTCAGGCAGCTTGTGTAAACAAGCTGCCTGTCATTCTCCTTGCTGTTAGGATACTGATCACTCGGATCTAGTATGTAGATCCGTTGATCAGTGTCCATACAGCTCAAGCCCCAGCCAATCACAGTAGAAAGCATGCCCCTAGGGATACACACAGCCCCTCCCTCCCAAATAAAGTTAACCCCTTCACTACCAGTGTATTTTTACAGTAACAGTGCATATATATAGCACTGATTACTGTAGAAATGTCACTGGTAACCCCAAAAGTGTCAAAAATGTCAGTCAAGGGTCCGATCTGTCCGCCCCAATGTCGCAGTACCGAAAAAAAAATCGCAGATCGCCGCCATTACACGTTAAAAAAAAAACAACAAAAATGACAGAAATCTTTCCCTTTGTTAGTAAATGCGATAACTTTTGCGCAAACCAATCAAAATACGCTTTTTGCGATTTTTTTTACCAAACATAGGTAGCATAAAACAAATTGGCCGAAAAAGTAAAAAAATTTTGATTTTTAAATTTTTTTTTGGGGGAATTTCATATAAAAAAATGTGAAAAATATTGCTATTTTTGCAAAATTGACGCTCTTTTTTTGTTTATAGCGCGTGATCAAAAAATCGCACAGGTGATCAAATACCACCAAAAGAAAGCTCTGTTTGTGGGAAAAAAAGGACGTCAAATTCGTTTAGGTGCAGCGTCGCACGACCGCGCAATTGTCCGTTAAAGTCACGCAGTGCCGAATCGCAAAATACCCCCTGGTCGGAATGGGGGTAAAATCTTCCGGGGCTTAAGTGGTTAAACTGGAGCACTCAGAATCTGGTGCAGTCATGCATGGTAGCCAATAAGCTTCTAACTTCAGCTTGTTCAATTAAGTTTTGGCAATAAAACCTGGAAGCCAATTGGTTTCTATGCAGAGCTGCACCAGAGTTTGCATACTCCAATTTTAGCAATCTCCCCCTTAGTTCTTAAAGAGTATGTAAACCCAACACTATAAATTGCCTGCTGTACCATGTAGTTGTATAAGAAAGTATCGGGTTCTCTTTGTATTGCTTCCTGTACATGAAATCCCTGGTGTTCCTGCCAGTCCCTCTGCTTTCCTATATTAAAAACTGACCACACTAAGCAGGAGAACACAGTTCTCTCAGCCTTCTCTCCTACAATGATCAGATATGTCTTGAACCCCCCCTTCCACATAAACACACACACACACCCTGCACAGCCATTCACTGAAAAGTTCAGTATACTGCTGCTCATCCTCCCCCCAGCTTTTGTGCAGCTGAAAACCGATCACTTATAAAAAAGGTATTAATAATTTTTTTTTATATCTATACACAAATGTGTTGCCTTTCGTTTCTATTTTAAACTGAATGGATTGTTTTACAAGGTGATCGTTTACAGTCACTTTAGGCCTTGTTGTGGGCTAAGAACACACGGCTTTATTGTGGACTGAGTGGTGTCAGTGTTGCTCAGTGACTTTTGCTAAGATACTCAACCACTTTCACTGTCTCTAAAACATGAAAAAAGCATTGCCCAATCAGGGCACAGTGTAAGCTGGATATTAAGGGGCTGGGAAGCCAGCCGCAGCGTCCTTAACAACCGATGAGCCATCATCTGTCAATAGGTTTCCCGGGTGACAGCTGAACATTAGAAAAAAAAAGTGCCGGTAAAAAAAAAGAAAAAAAATGGCGTGGGGTCCCCCCCGCCCAGTATATACCAGACCCTTCAAGGTCTTGTACTTTCAGCATAATTAAAATCACTGCTCCTGAAAAAAAAGATTGTTTAAAAAAAAAAAAATATATATATATATATATACAGTGGGGATCGAAAGTTTGGGCACCCCAGGTAAAAAACTCTCCAAAAGGCATCAAATTACAGATTAGGCATTCTTATAATATGTCAACAAAAGTTAGATTTTATTTCCATCATTGACACTTTCAAAATTACAGAAAACAAAAAAATGGTGTCTGCAAAAGTTTGGGCACCCTGCAGAATTTATAGCATGAACTGCCCCCTTTGCAAGGCTGAGACCTGCCAGTGTCATGGATTGTTCTCAATCATCGTCTGGGAAGACCAGGTGATGTCAATCTCAAAGGTTTTAATTGCCCAGACTCATCTGACCTTGCCCCAACAATCAGCACCATGGGATCTTCTAAGCAGTTGTCTAGAAAACTGAAACTGAAAATAGTTCAAAGCTGGAGAAGGCTATAAGAAGATAGCAAAGCGTTTTCAGATGTCAATATCCTCTGTTCGGAATGTAATTAAGAAATGGCAGTCATCAGGAACAGTGGAATTTAAAGCAAAATCTGGAAGTCCAAGTAAAATATCAGACAGAACAGCTCGCAGGATTGTGAGAAAAACAATTCAAAACCCACGTTTGACTGCACAATCCCTCCAGAAAGATCTGGCAGACACTGGAGTTGTGGTACACTATTCCACTATAAAGAGATACTTGTACAAATATGGTCTTCATGGAAGAGTCATCAGAAGAAAACCTCTTCTACGTCCTCACCACAAAAATCAGCGTTTGAACTTTGCAAATGAACATATAGACAAGCCTGATGCATTTTGGAAACAAGTTCTGTGGACCGATGAGGTTAAAATTTAACTTTTTGGCCAGAATGAGCAAAGGTACGTTTGGAGAAGAAGGGGCACAGAATTTAATGAAAAGAACCTCTGTCCAACTGTTAAGCATGAGGGTGGGTCAATCATGCTTTGGTGTTGTATTGCAGCCAGGGGCACAAGGAACATCTCACAAGTAGAAGGAAAAATGGATTCAATAAAATTTCAGCACATTTTGGATGGTAACTTGATGCCATCTGTGAAAAAGCTGAAGTTAAAGAGAGGATGGCTTCTACAAATGGATAATGATCCTAAACACACCTTGAAATCCACGGGGGATTACATCAAGAGGCGTAAACTAAAGGTTTTGCCATGGCCTTCACAATCTCCTGACCTCAACATAATTGAAAATCTATGGATAGACCTTAAAAGAGCAGTGCGTGACAGACAGCCCAGAAATCTCATAGAACTGGAAGACTTTTGTAAGGAAGAATGGGCAAAGATACCTCAAACAAGAATCGAAAGACTCTTGGCTGGCTACAAAAAGCATTTACAAGCTGTGATACTTGCCAAAGGGGGCAGTACAAGATATTAACTCTGCAGGGTGCCCAAACTTTTGCAAACGGCATTTTTTTTGTTTTCTGTTATTTTGAAAGTGTAAATGATGGAAATAAAATCTAACTTTTGTTGACCTATTATAAGAATGTCTAATCTGTAATTTGATGCCTTTTGGAGATTTTTCCATCTTCCCTTGTCTTCTTTATGCACATTAATACAAATTTTTACCTGGGGTGCCCAAACGTTCCCCATTGTACAAAATGATTAAGCACACAGTCAGTGTGTGAAAAGCGTCTACCTTGTCACGATTGTCATATTTGGATGTCCAGTCAATAAATCTGGATTTTGACTCAACCTGGAGTGCTGCCAATTTCTTTCTCTTTATCCCCTTACAAGGGGCTTTCCTCCTTGTGCAGCTCGGCAGCCTCAGCTCTTGCAGATTGTCCATCCTGCTCCATTCCAGCAAGGTCCCCCGATCTCCGGTATCTATGGCACTTGTGTGCTTCATTCTGCCCCAGTGGTTATGTGCCTTGCCTCTCAACTGTATTTGTGAGTGCATAATATTTATTTTTTACAATAAACACTCTGTTTTGAAACATACATTACTAGCACTACACTAATAGCCTTTGCACAGCTTTCTCTCTGTTTACCCCACTAAATACTTACCTGAGCCCCTGGGCTTGCCCTACCATGGGTCACGCTAGGTCTATTGGACTCAGGTGGCAATTTGAGAGGGGCGTCAAATTTGGGGCAGGCTGGGCCGGGATATGGGAGTGTACTGGGATCTTCAGGGCTTTTTTGTCTTTTTTTAAATAACAAACATGTTATACTTACCTGCTCTATGCAGTTGGTTTTGCACAGAGTGGCCTGGATCCTCCTCTTCTCGGGTCCCTCTTCTGTGATTCTGGCCCCTCCCTCCTGTTGAGTGCCCCCACAGCAAGCAGCCTGCTATGGGTAAACCTGAGCCAAGCCGCAGCTCCCTGTTTCCATTCAGACACAGGGCCGTGACCCGGCCCTGCACCCTCTCTCCTGATCGGCTGAATGATTTTAAATGACAGCAGCGGGAGCAAGTTGCGCTGCGCTGGTGTCTCAGCCAATGAGGACGGGAGTCCTGGGCAGTTTGGACACTCATGCAACAACGCTGGATAAAGACGGGCTCAGGTAAGTATTAGGGGGGCTGAAGGGGGGCTGATTTTTTTTTTATCCCAATGCAAAGAATGCAAAACCTTCTTCCTTTACAATCCCTTTAGGTAAACTCTGAACTCTGCTAACACTGCTTCCAGTAAAGCAAACCTGTTACTATCTTCTGTATGAATAAAATACAGGTACACTTTAATGCTTACTGTACTTGTCCTTTAATCCAAGTTAAGAACTTGCCGACCAGCGGCCATACTTATACTGCAGCTGGTTGACACTGTCCCGCGAAACTACATACCTGTACGTCATTTCGCGGGACAGCTAGGCGGAGCCAATCAGCGGGTCCGGCGGCCACGATGTCCGCCAGGCACCTGCGATCGCTCCCCGTGGACAGAACGGCTGCCTGCTGATGTAAACACGGCACACCGCTGTTCTGTCAGTAATGAACACAGGGATCCTGTGTTCTTCCTATTAGGAACACAGGTCCCTGTGTTCATCCCGCAAGCCCGTCCCCAACACATTTAGAAAGCACCCCCTAGGGACACATTTAACACTTTGATCGCACCTGGTGTTAACCCTTTCCCTGCCAGTGTCATTAGTACAGTAACAGTGCATATTTTTAGAACTGATTACTGTAGTAATGTCACCCCAAAAGTGTCAAAAATGTCAGTTAGGTGTCCGATCTGTCCGCCGCAATGTTGCAGTCCTGCTAAAAAAACGCTGATCACCGCCATTACTAGTAAAAAAAAAAAAATTATATAAATATTTCCCCTAGATTTTAGACATGATAAATTTTGGTGCAAACCAATCAATATACACTTATTGAAATTTTTACTACCAAAAATATGTAGCGGAATACATATTGTAAAAGGGCAGCTTGGATGATTTAATCCATGCTGGTGACAGCGCTTGCTTCAACAGTGAAATTAATTTTGTGATGTGTGAGTGGAGAAATATTTCCTAATATGCCATATATGCTTCAAATGTAACATGGGTAAAGTCTATATACATTTTATATACTTCCAAAAACCACAATTGTGAAACATGATGATACGTACCAAATTATATTAAAAGACAGGCATCCAAACGGGTATATATCAATATACTCCATGCATTCCAAGATAAAGGACCCATAAATCTTTCAACCGTAGAGTGAATATTCTTCCCAAGAGTACTCACACCAAGAGGAAACGGCACCCCACGTGAACGGCAAAATGTACAAAATTCCCACTCACCAGATGCTGTTGATCCTCCTTGCCATACGGCAATAGGATTAATAAGGCTTTGTGTGGTCCCTTTGACCAAAGTGAATGCTCAGATCAGTCTTGCAACACCCTCGCAACCGATTCAGGGACTCCAGATAGGATATGCCATGAGGGAAAAAAGGAACGGAGAGCGGACTCCACACTCCAGTGAAAAACTGTAAGGCCTTTATTAAAGCCCACTTCACGGGCTATACTTAGGGCAAACAAATAAAACAAATAACAATGCCAATGGTGTAAAAATTCTCCCGTGCGGCCTCCCGCACTAGTGAATGGGAGCCGTACAAAGGGACAGTGCGCCAAATTTTGGCTTGCGTTCCACCTGCAGCGTGTGACATCACCGTCTGCATTCCAACTTAATGCGTTTCGTCATTGGCTTGATGTCTTCAGAAGTTGATGTCAAGCCAATGACGAAATGCGTAAAGTCATTGCGGCCTCGGGTATTCGACCTGAGGGCCTGAAAGTTACAGGAGCTGAACCCAGAGGTCCTGCAGAGCTGACTGGAAGGGAGACACTGGAAAGGATCTGATTCTGCCTACAGTGAGTACAGACCTGTGTCAAGGGGCCTGACCTGTGAGGGCCACCCCTTTAGTGGAAGAGTCAGTGGAGGCATAAGGGGATGCTAGAGAGTGTCCTGAAGATAAAGTAGTTGCTTCAAGCCTGCTGCTAGAGAGAGCAAGAAGACCTAATTTTTCCATACAAGTGGCAGTATGGTTAAAGCAGTGTGTCTGCTTCCACAAGTAAACTGGAATAGTTTCAGTTGGAGTATCCCACTATTCCCTTTTCCCATCCAAGTTCCACAATACATATTAAACCAAATCCCCTGGACTGTTTATTAAATAAAAAGAAAACGGAAATAAAGATAGATGTGTGAAAAATCCCCCAGTGAATGTCTGCAGGTAATCAGAGGGAGGCCCAAGAAGTCATTACACAGCAAGCCCTACAGGGACAGTGCTACATAATAAAGGAAAAAAAAAAATTAACAAGAAAAAAGAAATCAATGCCATCATCACATCTAATTGCTGGCAATCTGCAATATACAGTGTTCCATTTTTGTTATTTGGCTTTTAATTAATTACGTAATGTCTTAAAAATGTACTTCGATTTTTACAGAATACATTCCTTACCTGCCGCCACAGCAGTTCTGCTCAGCACACCTATAACAAATCACATTTTTTGACATTAGCAGGTCTATACAGTAAGATGAAAGTCTTATAGAAATTGTCTCTATGATAAATGTGTCCTTAAAGGATATCTATTGTAAGTAAAAAAAATGCCTGGGTTGCTATTGCTAACCTAATAAAAGTATACATTCCCTGCTTGTCCATCTTCTTGTTTTAAAACTTGCCTCCAGCAACTGGATTCAAAACATCTGCTTAGCCTGCGTAATTTGGGGGAAGAAAGTAGTAGTGAATGAACATTCCATTATGTTTAGTGAAGAGAGAGGTTCAGTTTGAAGTAAAATTCTTACCTTAGCCTTAAATTGTTACTAAACCCACAGCAGTAAAATCAGTCTGTTTATGCAGTAAAACATGATTGTTATACTCACTGCGGAACCTAAGGGGTTAATCCTCTGTATCGTGTAAAAAGGCTGTTTGATCCTGTCTTCTCTGATCCTCCCCTTCTTCTACTGTTTCCAATATATTTCCAGATATTTACAGAGCTAGGGAACAAGCTGTTCATGCTCAGTTTGGTGTGTGTTGCTGGAGAGTTTATTTTTGTTTTCTTGAGAGAGTGTGTGTGTGATTAGCACAGGGCCAATCAGCACTGTCCAGACAAATGGTCAGGGGTCCTGCAGCCTCATAGGACAGTCAGAGGATAATAAAAACTCCTCCTACAAGTTTTACCAGACATTGATAGAAGTCACAAGACTGCTATATACTGCTGATGAGAAAAGGTATTTAGCAGTTTATATTTACTAAAATAATTGCATTTCCATGTTCTGTGTACCGTGGGAGACCAGATATAGTGAATGCAGGCTCCTGGGTTTAGTAACACTTTGAAGTGATTTACTAAAACTGGCTAGTGCAAAATCTGGTGCAGCTGTGCATTACAGCCAATCAGCTTCAATCTTCAACTTTTTAAATTAATTGATTTCTATGAAGAGCTGCACCAGATTTTGCACTAGCCAGTTTTAGTAAATTAACCCCTATGTGTCTGTTGTACCATGTTCTTGTGTTAGAGCTGGGATCCTCAAACTACGGCCCTCCAGCTGTTATGGAACTACACGTCCCATGAGGCATTGTAAAACTCTGACAATCACAGACATGACTAGGCTTGATGGGAATTGTAGTTCCTGAACAACTGGAGGGCCATAGTTTGAAGACCCCTGTGTGTGAGTATCCTGTTCTCTTTGTATTGCTTCCTTTGTGTGAAATTCCTTATGTTCCTGCCAGTCCCTCTGCTTTTCCATTTCAAAGTGACCACGCTAGGCATGAGAGCACATCCATCTCAGTGTGGTCAGATTTCTGGTTGTGCTGAAAGTGTTCAGACTTGTGTTGTCACTGGAAAGATCACTGTACTTTTGTTTCTCCACCTCCACCTCTCTAAGACCCTTTTGCACTTACAAAAAAAGGAAAACAAAACTGTATTTATAAAGTGTTTTTTTTTTTATATACACACATACAAATGTTTTGCCTTTAATTTCTATTTTAAGCTGAATGGGTTGTTTTACAATGTAAGGGTTTACATATACTGTAACTAGCAGTAAACGATCATTAAAACAATTCCCCCTGATCTCTGTGGCTATAGGCATTGTGGAGCAGTTGTGATCCACAAGGCTTTGTTTTAGCATCTAAATAAGATTGTTTGGTTTCCATACTTCTGAGTTCTGAGGCACAAAACCAAGCAAGCAGCACAATAACCAGTTCCCACCCGCACTATAGCCAAAAGATGGTTCCAGAGCAGGTCCAGTGCTCCCTTGTGCAAGCCTCCCGTGCACCCCCTTTAGACAGAGCAAATCACAAACCAGGAAAAAGGGCCAATCACAGTGTCCCTTTACCATATGATCAACTGTGTCGGATCACAGCTGGTAACATGTAAACAGACCTGCTATTTATTGGCTCTCCTTTCCTCACACACTGATTCTCTGTGAGGAAAGGAGAGCCCGATAACCAGCAAGTCTGACAGGACACAGTGAGTACATTGTTTACACTGATAATTAGGGTTCTGATCATCAGTGCCCTGATCACCAGTGCAGCCCCTTCAGTGGAAATCAGTGGCTGTCAGCCCATCATATCAGTGCCCACCAGTTCAGCTTATCAGTGCCCATCAGTTCCCAACAGTGCTGCCTATCAGTGTCCATCAGTGCCGTCTCATCAGTGAAGCCCCTTCAGTGCCTCCTCATCAGTGCCCATCAGTGCAGCTTATCAGTGCCACCTCATCAGTGCTTATCAGTGCCTCTCATCAGTGAAGCCTCATCAGTGCCCATCTAGTTTTTTGAATGAAGTGTTGAACGGGAAAAAAAAAAAAATTACCAGATAACGAAACTTTCACTGCACACAGTCTTATTTACTGCTGGGCTGACTGTATCTTGATCTCCAGTCTATTCTGGCGGGTGCAACAAGCAGAGATGAACTTTCATTGCATATTCTGGCTCAGCCATATTTACTGCCAGGCTGACTGTCAGGGAGCAATGAACGTTCAGCATAGACTGGAGATCAAGATACACAGTCAGCCTGGCTGAATTTCCATCCATATATGGCCAGCTTTAGAAGTGCCCCCTTCCTTTTACCTTTCATCCCTGTTGTTTATAATTCAAGAGGGGCTCTTGGGACACTGACTTATGGAGGAGGAGGGGACCCTGATGTAAATGGAACGAGGGAAACTCTGGAGACTCTGCTTTGGGGAAGGACTCTAGGGATCCTAATTTAAGAAGGGAGGGGCTTTGATGGCCCTTTTGTATAAGAAGACAACTCTGGGGAACCTGATATAAGAGAGAGAGGCCCTGTGGACCCTGACATAAGATGGCTATTTCAAAGGAGCGCTGATGTTGGGGGGGGGGGGTGACTCTGTGGACCCTTATGTATAATGAGTGGTTCTGAGGACCATAATGTAAAAGGGGGGGTGACTCTTGGGACCCTGATGTAAGGGGAGTCTGAGAATCCTGAGGTAAGGCTGTGGAACCTCAGGGGACCCTGACGTAAGGGGGTGACTCTGGGGACCCTGAAGTTGTGGGGGTAGGACTCTGATGTAGACAGGGGACTCTGGGCACTTTGTTTGAGAGTGAACTTTGATGGGGATCCTTGATGTAAGGGGCGAATCTGATGCGGACAGCTGTGCTTGTCCTGATGCTGCACTCTATACAGTATGTTGTTTTGTTTGTTACTAACTCCTGACCTCTGCACTCTATATATTATTTTGTAGATTATAGAGTCCTTACCAAAGTGTACTTTGTCCCAACAGTTGCTGGTTTTATTGGAATTGTTTTTTAAGGTAGGCTTAGACAGACAAAATGACCACATTTGGTGCAGAAAAGCATATATAATGGATAAGTTTACATTTTTAAAAATGATCCTTCGTTCTGAGGTTTATGTGTAGTCATTTTAGTAGATAGAAAGGAAGAAGGGGGAACACCGCGCTAAAGTGAATCAAATAAGAAAAAGCACTAGCACAGTGCAGCTCTAGTAAAAATTGAAAGTAAAGTGCATAGTGCATATAAAGAGCAATGATAAATTGGATCTATATGACAATTGATATAATATACACATGTAATATTGTAACCAAAAATACAGAGAAAAAAATATATGGTCACTGCAGATAATAAAAGAAAGTCCAAAGTAAGTCCAATATGTGATGTGAAAAGCAAAATCTTCAAACTTTATTTCATGTGAATTTTCAAACTCGTGCACAGGAGCCATCACCAACGTCAGAGGAGGGCTTACCAGATAGAATGAACTCAAATAGGCCTACGCCTAGTGAGTCAGAAACAACATTGAAGATAATAAGCCAAAGGACCTCTGGATGAACTACGACCGCAACAGCAACATCAATGGCTTATTCCGCTTCAATATAGATTAATGCCCACAATAGACCATCCAGTAAAAATCGGGGTCACAGGTTCTTCTCCACATGTCCTCCTCCTCACTGGGCACACACTCTCCAAATTCAAGTGGAATAATCCGTTGATGTTGCTGGTGCAGTGGAAGTTCATCCGAATGTCCTTTGGCTTATTATCTTCAATGCTGTTTCTGTCTCACTAGGCGTAGGTCTATTTGAGTCCATTCTATCTGGTAAGCCCTCCTCTGACGTTGGTGATGGCTCCTGTGCACGAGTTTGAAAATTCACATGAAATAAAGTTTGAAGATTTTGCTTTTCACATCACATATTGGACTTACTTTGGACTTTCTTTTATTATCTGCAGTGACCAGTTATTGTTATCACTGTATTTTTGGTTACAATATTACATGTGTGTATTGTATCAATTGTCATATAGATACAATTTATCATTGCACTATGTGTAGTCACTTGACATAGTAAGTAGGATTGTTTTTTGGGTACAAGGACTATGGTATATGCGTACAAAGTATAAAGTGACTAGGCACAGATTCTGTTTAATCGTCCCACTTTAAGTTCCCACTGTTAGGCAAAGTCTGTCCCCTGCGTCACTTACTACTGACCTCTGAACTCTGCCTCATCTACTACTGACCCCTGTCCCCCACCTGCTGACCCTGTTTATTGCCCTGCTGACCCCTGTCCCCTACACTGTAAACCCCTGTATACTGCCCTACAAACTGCTGGCCCTTTCCTCTGTCCTGCTGCCTTCCCATCCTCTGCCTCTTGACATTGTTAACTGCATCCCCACATTAGACATTAGGTTAGATCCAGGCCTGGCACCAAACAAGAGAAAGCAGACAGTTGGACATTTACTGAACTATAGAGTGCCCTGTGCCTCCTCCCACCTGCATCTCTCTCTCCTATAGCTCTCCTGCTGGATTTAGTCTCAAATCCCCAGAGGTGACCAAAATAGGAAATATCATCAAAAGTGATACTAAAAGAAAATACCAAATTTTGGGTTGTCCCCAGAACAGTACTAGAGGGCAAATCTTACAATGTGGTAGTTCTGATCATCTTGGTGACAACTAGGGATTCCCTCATGTTTGAGGGATCTCTCTCACTTCCTCTTTTGACTATGGGACAGGAAATGAAGGAAACTCTCCCCAAATTTACACCATCCAAAATGATAAAAAAAAAGTTTTGCCTTTAGTTCTACTTTAACCACTTCTGGACCCCCTGCCACATATATACTGCGGCGGGGTGGCAGGGTGGCCCCGCTGGGCAAAATCGCCTACCTGTACATGATTTTTTGCACGAGGTCTGGGGCGTTTGGATACAGCGGGAGCACACCTAACCATATGATCGCCCCATGATGTTAACCCCTTCCCGTCAGTGTCATTTATACAGTGCTTTTTTTTTAGCACTATTCACTGTATTGGTGTCACTGGTCCCCAAAAATTGTCACTTAGTGTCAGATTTGTCCTCCGCAATGTCGCAGTCTTGCTAAAAATTGCTGATCACCGCCATTACTAGTAAAAACAATAAAGAAAACATTTCATAAATCTATCCCATAGTTTGTAGACGCTATAACTTTTGCGTAAACCAATTAATATGCGCTTATTGGGATTTTTTTTAATGAAAAATATGTAGCAGAATACATATATGCCTACATTGATGAGAAAATTTGATTTTTTTTTACATTTTTTTAGTTGATGTGTTTTAAAGCAGAAAGTAAAAAATATTGTTTTTTTTTTTTTTTTTTCAAAATTGTCTGTCTTTTATTTGTTTGTCAAATACCATCAAAGAAAGCTCTACTTGTGGGAAAAAAAGGGACATACATTTTATTTGGGTACAGTGTTGCACGTTCGCGCAATTGTCAGTTAAAGGCCCCTTTCACACTTGTGTGACTTGTCCTGCGACTTGGGACTGCAAAGTCGCATGACAAATTGTACCCCATGATTTCCAATGAGTACCAATCATATCTGTGAAACTTCAAGTCGCAACAACTTCCAAGTATTCCCCGCACTACGTTGGTCCAACTTTACTTCAAGTCCAGTCAAAATTGCTGCAAAATCGCATGACTTTTTTGGTCGCGCAAGTGTGAAAGGGGCCAAAGCAACACAGTGCAGTATCCTGGTCAGGAAGGGAGTAAAACCTTCTGGGGCTAAAGTGGTTAAAGCGAAACTAAAGGTAGGAATACCCACTTTCCTCCAATGGTCGCTGTCCCTCGCCAGCACCGGCATCTTTTCCTGTGTGGCAGTTTTCAGCATCTTTATTGGCCGGCACAAGATAAATACACTACATGTGTAGGAGGTAGTCATCCTGGCACACAAGGAAAAGCCAGCCACTCTAAGCTGAGCTGCACATGCGCTGCTCATTTTACGTGCTGGAGATCGCTGTGAGCAGGCAGGTAGGTGTGTTTTATTGTAGACATTGCATGCCTCTTCTGCAATTAAAAGCCTGCCTGCTCATAGGGAATAACAGAAGATCTTTAGTTCCACTTATCTATCATGCTGCCTTGGTTTATAACTTAGAATTGACCCCTGATTTAATTAACATTTCAGATGACCCTAACTCTATGGAGCCCTTTTCAACAGTTACACCCTGAGAGTAATCCAGTTTCTAAAATATTGCCTTTTAACAGTATAACTATAACATAGATTGTTAAGAGAAATGATACTTATAGTTTGAATAACCACGTGAATAAAGATTTAAATAGGTTTCTGATAACAAAAATACTTGATCCAAAAATGCGTAATAAAATAAAAGGATCAGGCTAAGGACTCCAAGAGACAGTGCTGACTGTATTAAAATACCAAAATATAAAGGAGAAGTAAGCTACAATTTAAAGAAAAATAATTATATAAAGAAGACATCCCATCTGCCATACATATCATAATAATTCTTAATGGTTCTTACCAAAAAGGAGAATGAGAATCCCCCATGTTTTTGTGTACATGGTCCAAGCG